>NC_079535.1:12164918-12320173 GCF_003711565.1 Takifugu flavidus
CGCAGGTCTGGGAATAAACGAATAAAATGGCCCTCATCAATATTGATGCTGTTCTGTTAATTAGACTTCACATCTACAACTCACAGAAACACGCCGAGGGCGCCGCCATTGGACCGGCGCCACCGCCGCCAAGTGTGTACTTCTGCCTGCACGTGTGAATGTGTGTGTGAAGTCCTCGATACGCTGCCGTTAGTAAGGAGATTTCCCTGTGTGTGTGTGTGTGTGTGTGTGTGTGTGTGTGTGCGCGTGTGTGTGTGTGTGTGTGTGTGCGTGTGTGTGTCCATCAGTGAATGAATCCAGCCAGGTCCATCTGTTTGGCAGGAGACATGAATGTGAGGCCATCTGTGCTCTCACTGTGTGTGTGTGTGTGTGTGTGTGTGTGTGTGTGTGTGAGAGAGAGAGAGAGAGAGAGAGACAGAGAGAGATGGACTGTATGCTCTTATCACCTCTGACTCTTACACAATGCACCCCAGGGCCAACACACACACACACACGCACACACACACACACACACACACACACACACACACACACACACACACACACACACACACAACACACACACACAGAATAGCTCAGGAATAATAAGTTAACTTACTGTTTATTGTTTTAGTGATGTGCAGTGATGGAACACACCTGACCGGGGTGGGGGGGGGGGGGTGGGGGGGGCTCCAGATAAGTAAAAAATAAAATAAACACATTCTCACATAACATACACACAGCTGCACACACTCTCATCAATATGTGCGTAGCGAGATTGTCCTGTGCTCGCGTTAGCATGGGTTAGCATGGGCTAGCATGGGTTAGCATTCCTTTAGCGACCGGCTGTTGAGCAGCTGCCGTTCCCTGAACAAAGTGAGCTGGAGGTTCTGAACTCCGACGGTGGCTCTCAATCTTTCTGATTACTTCTGCGCGTCAAAATAAAAGCATGCCGGCCTCCACTTCCTGTTTGGAGTTTAAATATAGAATGTATGTTTCTATAGTGTTTGAAGATCCGACGCAGACAGACGTGACCTCGCCGGCGCCATCTGCGGCGTCCTCCATGTTTGGCCTCACCATATACCGATGACATCACAGACAGACACGTATGGCGGCAGCGCCAGCAGCCTCCTTCACCTCCATCTGTCTCCTCCTCCTCTTCCTCACCTTCCTCACCCCCTGCTGGGTTTGATTGGCAGCCCGGCTCAGGTGGAGGCGAGGGGGGAGGAGGAAGCTGAAAAGAGCAGGAACGAGGGAACCCAGCAGGACAGGCTGATGTTCTGCTGCTTCAGACCTGGTCCGGAGGTTCCGAGAGTCCCTGAAGAGGAAGCAGAACCTCGAGGGTCCAGGAGCCTGGGACGTCCCATGATGCACCGGGGCGCTCCCTGTCCTTCTCCCGCTGAAGTTCCTGACAGGTTCCTCTGGAGGGATGGAGTGAGGGAAAGGTGTAAGGATGGAGGGCTGTGGGGGAGTGACGGAGGTATATTTGGGAGAGTCAACACGTTTATTGATAGATGACGAGGAAGAGGAGGAGAGCGATGAAGAGGAGGTGGAAATATCGTCTCTTTTCCACCTTGTTGCTCATGTTTGGCAGCACAGCCAGGAAAGACTCCGGTGGACGCTGACCAGAACCAAGATGGCCGACGCTAACGTCTGCCGCGGCTAGCTCGCGGCACAGATACTGGCTGCTAGCAGAGCCACTCTGACCAGAGCTGAAGGTTCAGAAACAGGAAGTCCTTGTTTTTCCCTGTTTTTTCCCGGATTTTTAAGCCCAACTGAAGGATTTTATTGTGAAAGTCGCGTGCGTCTCCCGGCTCGCTGCTGTTTGGACGCCGATAGCAGCCTGCTGATCTTTGCGCTTCATAAAGAAACTTTTCACAGGAAAAAAAGAGGTTTTGTGATAAACCGAAGGGGAAATTAATCAGAGTTTCGTCAGGCTGGTGTCAAAAACGGAGGAATTCACAACATCTCTCACCTCATTCATCACTTCACCCCTCTGTTTAAGCCTGTTAGCGGCGGGATGCTACGTTGGTTAGCTCAGTCACTCTGAGGTCATAGAACAGCTTTTGCTCTCAGCTGACAGTGGAATAGCATAACCAGCTTGTTAGCAGCATCAGCTAACTCTTAATGCTACGGCGAGTCGTTGAAGGATTAGCGATGAGCTAGCTAACGACGGAGGAAGAGCACAGAAACGCTTTATTTCTTCCATTGAACTTTGAAGAAGTTTAACCTGATGAGCCTGACCTCTGACCTCTGACCCCATACTGTTCCCAAAGCAGCACCCAACTTTTAAACGCTCTGTTTGTTTTGATATTTCACAACTTCGATCACGCAGCGGCACGTGCGCGCACACGCACGCACGCAAACACACACGCGAGCAGGGACAGAGGTTAATTTCTGAGTTGTCAATTTGACGCGGATACCTGTATGTGCACGAGTGTGAGAGTAAGTGTGTGTGCACGCGAGTGTGTGTGTGTGCGCGCGAGTGTGTGTGCGCGCGCACGTGTAATAATAGCCTGCATGCTGTCATTGCAGATGAGGGGTGTGTGTCAAAGAGCTCTAAATGCTCCTCATCAACCCCCACACACTGACAGGCCGGCACTGTGTGCTGTGTGCGTGTTGTGTGTGTGTGTGTGTGTGTGTGTGTGTGTGTGTGCGTGTGTGTGTATATTAGCAAGGGTTAGCTTTGCATATGAACACACTGTACACACAGCAGCACATGTGTGCATTTGTTTGTGTGTGTGTGTGTGTGTGTGTGTGCGTGCGTGTGTGTGTGTGGTGTGTGTGCGTGCGTGTGTGTGTGTGTGTAAACCCCTGCTGAGCAGAAAAGCAGCCATGTCAATCTAGCCATCATGCTACATAAATGTCTCTCTCTCTCTCTCTCGCTCCTCTATTATGAGCGAGCGAGCTAAAATATTATTATTCTGACATTTTTAAACTCCAACATGTCAAATTTAAATCCTGTTTCTGTGAGTTCACACAAAACACCAGAAAACACACTTTAGCTGCATCACACTGAACAAAATGTTGCACTTCACTGTTTTAATGAAATCACCCACAATGCAACGCTGCAAAACTGCAACAGAAACACACAAATAACAAGCCGATGCTGCTAATATTGGTGTTATTGTTATCATGTGAACACAGCAGAACCTGTTCTGTAGAACCCGCCCGGGTCAAACACATATTAGCCTTCACGAGCTCATTACATTCTGAAGCTAACGCTAACTGGCCCCACAGGAGGATGTGATGCTAACAGCCAACGACTTTGCATTTGGGCACTGCAAGAGTTCCTGGTAAATACTTTACAGGAACCATTTTTCTGGTTTATCACATCCTGCTCCCGGTCGGCGCCGGGAAAACCTCAAGGCACCCATCTAAGGACCTGGGTCCAGGCTCCAAGGACCTGGGTCCAGGCTCCAAGGACCTGGGTCCAGGGTGGGTTAGGCCCTGTGAAAGCTCCTGTAAATGTTTGGAGAAGGTTCCGGCACCTCTTCAGGGCCACAGTCGGCGGTTCACAGTTCCTTTTGTTCCGTGAGCGTTTTTGAATTTGAAAGAGGACGAACACATAATAAAAAAGCTAAAGTTCCACTTAAACAGAATGTGACCTCGTCCAGGACGGGCTAATGTTTTCTGTCAGCGACTCGGAGCAGCAGCTCGCCGGAGCCTCCCGCAGAGCTGCGAGCAGCCGGTGTCAAACCGGAACCTTCATCCTGATGAAAGGTCTGCAGCCTTTTGTTCCGCGCTGCCATTAAGAAAAGACCACGCTGAAATATTATTGTTCCGCTGCTCCGAAATATGTCAGATTAAATGGTTACCTTCGCTGAGCAGCACACAAAAGGCACAAACACGGCAGAGCCGTCCACCATGTTTTTTGTGGTTTTCTGAAATATTATTATAAAATCATTGTTAAACTGCTCACCCATGTGACAGCTTAAATCAGCACCTTCAGCAGCAGGGAAATACGCAGCAGCAACGGCGGCGCAGCCTCAGAGCCTGACGCCGGCTAATTGGGGAGTTTGAGTCTGCAGACTGTATAACCGGTGCTAACCGGTGCTAACCAGTGCTAACCGGTGCTAACCGGTGTTAAACAGTGTTAACCTGGCGGACAGCAACTTCACACCAACATACTGTCTGTTGTTGTCAGACTGGATGAGTGGATGGATGGATGGATGGATGGATGGATGATGGATGGATGGATGGATGGATGGATGGATGATGATGGATGGATGGATGATGGATGATGGATGGATGGATGATGGATGGATGGATGGATGATGGGTGGATGGATGGATGATGGATGGATGATGGATGGATGGATGGATGGATGGATGATGGATGATGGATGATGGATGGATGGATGGATGATGGATGATGGATGGATGGATGATGGATGGATGGATGGATGATGGTGGATGGATGGATGATGATGGATGATGGATGGATGGATGGATGATGGATGGATGGATGTGGATGGATGGATGATAATGGATGATGGATGGATGATGGATGGCTGGATGGATGGATGATGATGGATGATGGCTGGCTGGATGGATGGCTGGCTGCTGGATGGCTGGCTGGATGGCTGGATGGCTGGATGCTGGCTGGATGGCTGATGGATGATGGATGGATGGATGATGATGATGGATGGATGATGGATGAATGGATGGATGGATGGATGGATTGGATGGATGATGGATGGCTGGATGGCTGATGGATGATGGATGGATGGATGGCTGGCTGGATGGCTGGATGGATGATGGATGGATGGATGGATGGCGGATGGATGGATGATGGATGGGTGGAGGGTGCTAGCAGCTCCATGCTAACATGCTACCAGTCAGGCCTGCAGGCCCACAGACGTGAGGCTCCGCCCACATGCGCGAGGCCCCGCCCACACCCTCTGGTGGAGCCAGGAGCGTCGAGGGTCCAACTGGCGGCTGAACAAAGAGGCGCCGTCAATCAGCCGCAGCCACGAGTGTCGTCGGGTTTCGCCGCCACTTTGCAGCTCTGGAGGTGCCAGGAAGCAGCAGCGCTGAGCTTTGTTCTCCTCTTTCTTCTTCTGTCGCTTGGCGAGCGAGTTTACAGCAGAGAACTTTAGCATCACCTGAAGTTCCTCCAACAATCAACTCCTCCTGCGGCAGCTGTGCTGGAACAGGATGAACATCACACCTCAGCCACCCAGGAGAACCTGGAGGAGCTCTTTCAAGCTTCCAGGAACTTTATTCATTTTTACTCCTTAAAAACTGAAGACAGACGAGCGAAGAAGGTTCCTCAATGAGTCAGAAGATGAACCAGAAACATCTGAGCTGGAGGTCACGAAGGTCATGAGCTGTCTGGAGCAGCTTGTCCTCAGTGAGTGGACGAGAATGGGGACGAGTGAGGGACACCCCCAAGACCCCCAAGACCCCCAAGACCCCCAAGACCCCCAAGACCTCCAAGACCTCCAAGACCACCAATATCTCAAGACCTCCAAGACCTCCAACACCTCCAACACCTCCAAGACCTCCAACACCTCCAACACCCCCAAGACCTCCAAGACCCCCAAGACCTCAGACACCTCCAACACCCCCAAGACCCCCAAGACCTCAACACCTCCAACACCCCCAAGACCTCCAAGACCTCCACGACCCCCAAGGCCCCCAAGACCTCCAAGACCAGGAGAAACTCTGGAGAGATCTTCTTCATAACCTGGGAGAAAACCTCCATCCCAGAAGAAGAAGAACCTTCTCTGAGGCTGCCCGTTTGAACCGGACAGACTGGCCTCACACGTGACTTCCCACAATGCACTGCAACATGGAGGAGGTCCCGCGGCCGCAGCCATGTTGGCGGAGATAGCGATGTTCTCTGCTCTGCTGATTGGGCGACTCTTCGTTAAGTGGCGCTGAAGTCGCCTCGTTATTCCCCGTCTGCTCCGTCACCATCAGAAGCTCCTTCAGAGGTCCTCGAACGCCTCGCGCTCCTTCCCAATCACTCCTCCGCCTGCGTCAAATCGGAATAATTAATCTGAAGTCGGCGCCGCCGCCGGCCAATCAGGCGGCCGCCTCCCTCTTCGCCGCTCCCTCGGCCTCTTCCTGTCACATGACCCCCGACGAGGTCACGTGACGGATGAGATCATTGACCCCACGGCAGCATTGATTATTGATCAGGCTTCTGGAGCTGCTCTCACGTGCACAGATGAGGTCACATGAGCTCATTAGCAGCTTCTTCTCATCCTTCTTTTACTCGTCCCTAACTGCCCCCCCCCCCCCACCACCCCCTCCTGCCCCCTCCTGCCCCCCCCGGGGGGTCCACATTGTCGGGGTCCGGGCCTCTCTGTGGGAACAGATCCTCTGTTTGTCGGCCAATAGGTCCAATTCAGCCAGGGCCCTTTTACTGGGACCAGCACCACAAAAGCAAAAGGGAAATGACCCCCCTCCCCCCACTGCCCGTCAACTGCCCCCCCCCACCCCCCCACTGAGCCTCTCCAAGTTTGTTTAACAGATTGAGTCTCCACAGAAAGAGACAGAAAGAGAGAAAGCGTCGCCCATTAAGCTAATTATATAGAGCTGCTGTTCCTGTGAGGACCTTAATTGATGTTAATGTTTGTCTAATTGGGGGGAGGAGGTGGAGGGGGGGGGCGAGGTTCCTTCTCAAAAGGTTCCTCCTCACAGGACAAGAAGCACTTCTCCCTCCACCCCTTCCTCCTCTTCTTTCTGTCGTTCACACCTTCCCACAATGCCTTTCACCTCCAGCTTTCTCACATTACCTTTCCTGCCCCCCCCCCAGATTCCTCAACCCCCCCGCTGGAGGCCTCGGACCAGCTGGGTCGGAATGAGAAAACTGGCCTGTGAAGAGAAAGAGCACGGAACCAGTGCTGACCCGCGGCACCGGCGCTGGGAAACACTGCAAATGCAGCTAAAATACTGTGAAAAACACTGGAAATGCAGCTAAAATACTGTGAAAAACACTGGAAATGCAGCTAAAATACTGTGAAAAACACTGCAAATGCAGCTAAAATACTGTGAAAAACACTGGAAATGCAGCTAAAATACTGTAAAAAACACTGGAAATGCAGCTAAAATACTGTGAAAAACACTGGAAATGCAGCTAAAATACTGTAAAAAACACTGAAAATGCAGCTAAAATACTGTGAAAAACACTGAAATACTGTAAAAAATACTCAGTTCAAAGAGCTTAGAATACTATTAGTGTGAAATACTGCATAAAACTACTCTTAAAACTGAAAATACTGCCTAAAGACTGTAAAAAACTACTTATAAACCCTGGAAATACTCAATAAATACTGTAAAATCCTACTAAAAATACTGCTTAAATACTGTAAAAAAACAACTTGTAAAAAACCAAAAATACTGATGATTTACAGCAAAAAATATTGTTAAAGATATAGTCAAAAAACTAAAAATACTGTAAAAACAACTTCTGCTAAACACTGGAAATGCTACTTAAATAATGTAGGAAAAAAAAGTTGGAAATACTGAAAAAAGTTACCATTGAATATCTGGCTAAAAAAAATAGGACAATAAAAATCCAGTTAAAAACAGTGAAAATGCTGCTTAAATACTGTAAAAACTAATGTTAAGACTAAGAGTACTTCTAAAATATAGTTTTAAAAAGAAACACTGTTAAAAACACTGAAAATGGTGTTTTAAAAAGAAAAACTAGGGTTTAAATCCCGTGAAAAAGGAATGTTCACAATGAAACAAGGCCAACATCATGTCCCTGAACACAACACAGTTCAAGGACCCACGTTTGGAATTCAAGACCCTGTTTGGATTTTCAAGGTTTTGTTAATTTATAGATTTAGACATAAAATTGAACGTGCAAAAACAGAACAAATTCTTGGTAAACTTAAATATTTGATTCCTTTGTTGTTCGCTGACGTTAACGTCGACCGCAGTTTTATCCTCTGTATTTTTTAAATGTTTTTTTGAAAGCGTTATTTTAAATTGTTCGTCTTTGTGGGATGTTTGTGAAGAACGTCTTTAAAACTGTTATTAAACCTCATCAAAGACAATTTCCTTTCCTCTCAACGTTGGCCGAACCATCTCATTTCATTTGGAAAAATGTTTGTAAAAATGCCTAAAACGCTCCCCGGACTTTACGAAAGTTCCTTTTGTTTTCCCAGAAATGTTTTGCGGCAACAAAGAAAAACCGAAATGCGGCTTTTGGCGTTTTTGTTGCTCGTTTCTGTCCGAGTTTATTTTCACGAGCGTCGCGCTCGGTGGCGAATCGCACGGATCTACTTTTGTGCTTTCTTGTTGAACCCCGCGTGTCCTCTTGCGGTTAAATTTACCCATCATCCCCTGGGGGAGCCCCGCGAGGATCGACAGACAGGAGACAAGATGGGCGCTCCGGAGAAGAATGACAGCGTGACAAATAACCTCCGTAGATTTCTGCCCACAGACGATAAAAAGCATCGAAACTAAATGTCCCACGGCCAAATGAGACACCTGTCCAAACCTCTAAAGACCTTTTGTGTCTTTCACACATTCTTCTGCTGCCGTCTAATTGGGTGACCAGCCCGCGTGTTAGCGTGTGTGTGTTAGCGTGTGTGTGTTAGCGTGTGTGTTAGCGTGTGTGTTAGCGTGCGCGGCCTGCAGGGGAAGGTAAAACAGGCAGGCGGGGAGCTGAATAGAAATGTGATTGTGTTGCTGTCAAGCGCTCCCCTTTTTCTTTCTGAGCCCGAACAGAGAGGAGAAGTGTGAAGGTGGTGGTGGTGGTGGGGGGGGGGGCGAGGAGGGAGGAGGGGGTGAGGACGGGGACGGGGGGGGGGGTGAAAGAGACACACTTCATTTGTCATCCAGTGGTCTGATTGGAGTGGCAAAGCCAATTCAGCATCTCGAGTGGAGTTCCCATCACACAAACCTCCTGAAGCAAACCTCCTCTCCTCCTCCATCTCCTCCCTCTCACCCCCCCCACCCCCCCCCACCCGCCGCCCCCCCCTCGTATCCTGCCAATCAAGCGCAGCCTGTTGGAGCTGGCGGTGTTGGAGCTGAGAGCTTCATCATGGTGGATTACAGCAGCGGTAATGACTCTCCGCGGCTATAATGGCTGCGGCTAATGGGGAGGGGGGGTGAGGTGGGGGGGGGGGGGGGGGGGGGTGACGAGGGGGGGTCATGGGGACGGTTGGATGGACCCCGAATGCAGCACGAAACCGTCACAAATCAGTAAGGCAACGCCAGGCTGGTTGGGGCCCAAATCAATAAAATAGAAATCTTTTTTCCTGGAAGGTTCCTCCAACCTTGAACCATCAAACCTGAAGTTCTCTGATCCAAATCCGGTTTGGTTCTTCCAGAGCTGAACAAGAACATTCTGTCCTTCTCCAGAGGGGATCAACCTTGGCACCCGGACGACCTGCAGAACTTTGATCCCGCAAGAACAAAAGTTCTCCTGTGGAACTCAAGTCTTACTAAGAAGGTTCTTCAGGACACTGATGGTCACAAACAAGGCCCACTAAAAGGTTCTTGAGGTCCTAAAAACAGGTTTGGGTGATCAGGAATGGGTCGTGAAGGTCAGACTTTGTGTTTCTCCTGTGGTGGTTCTGCTACTCAGTGAGTTCTGCAGGAGGTTCTCCTTGTTTTCACAAATGTTAAGCAGGTTCGTTTAAGGGTTCCTCAGATAAGGGGAGGACTTCGCCAGTAGCTCAAAGGTCCATTAAAAGGTTCTACTGGTTGTAATGGACACTAACTGGTTTGAATGGTCCCTAATGAGATGCTTCCAGAGGTTCTGGTGCTCCTTGGGGGAGTTCTGTAGTGGTTAAATGATTCCACAGGCTCCTACTGACAGATCATTGCTGACGTTCTCCTCTCTGTTCTTTAGGAGTTTCTCAGACTTCAGTTTCAGTTGTTCTGAAAAGGTTCTGTGGTGTTCGTCCACGAGGCGCTTTGATAAGATTCTAGTTTGAAGGTTGGACTCTGGATGATGTCGGGAGCCATGAGAAGGTTCTACATGGCCAAGATGATGTTCTCCTCCTCAGTTATGACAGCACCCGGGCAGGTTGAGTTCTGGCTGATCAGAGGAAGTACCGGGCTTTAAAGGGCCTCGTCTATTTCAAGTGTTGCTATCAAAGCATGTAATCCGGCTCCACGGGCCTGCTGGGAGTTCTGCAGGAGATCCGCCATCCTCCGACTTCACCGGCTCGTCTTTCTCTTCAAAGACCCGAGGCCAAGCGCGGGGCCGCGACCTTTGACCCCTCCCCTCCAGCCTTTCAGCTAACTCACCCTTCCATGAACTTTGATTGGTGTTCCCTTCAACGGTCCGGCGTCCCGGAGAACCGGGCCCATCTCCCAAACCGGACACAGTTGGGGTTTGCTGACTCTTATTGTGAAGGTGGGGGGGCGGTTCTACTTCCTGTTTCCTGTGTGCGGCTGTAATCACGTCACGGTGTTTTTGTTCGCAGTAAGTGGACTAAATATTTGGATGCTGCAGAGGAAAGCAGAATAATTAAAGGTGTGATTTGTGGCAGCTGCTCCGAGTCTTTGGCTTCGTAATGAAAACAGCTCGTAAACAAAAGCAACAAACCCCTCGCTGTGATTTTCCGTGTGTGGGAAACAACTCATTTTCCTGATGGCGTACTGTAATCATGGCGGAGCTTTAGCACGCTGAGCTTATTAATCTGAGGCGTCCACTCGTCGGAGCGGCTGTAAGTACAAACACTTTAAAGCATAAAGAGGCAGAATAATGCGGCGAATCTGAATTATTGTAATTATCGGTTGAGTCCGGCGACGGCGGTCGGGCCGAGACCGTTTCCAGGACGAGGACGGAGTCTGAGGAGAGACCCCTGAGGGTCAACAATTACAAAATAATGACTGTAATACAGTTGATCTCAACAACAGGCTGGTGTGTGTGTGTGTGTGTGTGGGGGGGGGGGGGGGGGGTCCTTCTGAGGAAGGAAAAGTTTAGAAGATCCCTAAACCCACGTTTACACTCCTAACTGGATCACATTCCTGAGAACGTTCCTCGGGGAATTACATCAATATTCAGACTGTACCCCCCCCCCCCCACTGCACCTGTGGACGGTCGAGAGAGCATCACCCCAGCTCCAGAGAGAGAGGAGGGGGGCCTCGACCCCTGAGAGGGTTCAAGAGTCAGGGTCAGAGGTCGCAGGTCAAGAGGAAGTCCTTTCTGCCACTTATCGTTCTCATCTAATGGAGTAGCCATCTGTCAATCAGGAAGAGAGGGGAGGGGCCAACAGGTATCGCTGACCCCTGCTGCCGCTGCCGCTGTCCCCCGAGGGTCCGGCCTTCCAGAAATATGGCTCAGGGGTCCGAATCAGGTCGTGGGATTGTTTACGGTGTCCCCGCGTCCCCCGACCCTGAACAGCGGAGACGAACGACCACGACTTTGTCCTTTAATCACATTTCTGCTTCCACATTTAAATCCTGACTGGTCCCGACAGATGCATGTGGTCACAAACAAACAAGCAAGCAAACAAACAAACAAACCCTCTGTGAGGGTAAACATAATTCATGAATTCATAAACATAATTCATTCTCCAGTCCTTTGATGTTGCGAGGACCAGCCAAAATGTCCTCGCTCTGCCAGTAGAATGAGTATTTGTGTACTCATTACATAGCGAGTACAAGAAAACAAACAAACAAACACACACACACACACACACACACACACACTTATATAAAGACATATATGTTTAACACTTGGGTGTGTCTGATGCTCTTTGACAGCTAGGGGTTGTTTGACTGTAAATGTTTACCCGGGAGGGGGCAGTTTGGGGTGTGTGTGTGTGTTTGGGGTGTGTGTGTGTGTGTGTGGGGGGGGGGGCACCTCTGGGATTGTGTGGAAATCCTCCAGCTCCTGTTTCATGGTCACACGGTTTCCTCGAACCTTGAAATGACCAACGGTTCAGATGAATCCTCCTGAGGGACGGCGGGACCGACCGCCTGGGACTGATCCAGAGTCAGCCTCGCTGCTGCAAAGCATGCTGGGATGTCTGTTGATGCACATCACACATCTTAATCCAGCAATCCTTCAATTATCCAGAAACATGATCTGAGTCACCTGAGCTCACACCTTCAGAGCCGGAGGATCCAAACATTCCCACCGTCAGAGAGACTCCCCAAGGAACCTCCTCCTCCTCCTCCTCCTGCTCCTCCCCCTCCTCCTCCCCCTCTTCCTTCTCTCCCTCCTCGATGATCTTTATGTCTGCTGTGGAACACAAAGCAGTGCGTAATCAGGTCTAATGACGTTCTCCTCGGTCTGGGAGAAGCTCCTCGCCATCGTTCTCAGAGCTTCAGCTCCTGCAGGAATTATGGAGTTTTGGTTCCGTGGCTCCCAACCACCGGAGCTCCCTGGAGAGGGAGCAGAGGGAGCAGAGGGAGCAGAGGGAGCAGAGGGAGCAGAGGGAGCAGAGGGACAGGTAGACCGTGGGAAACCTTCACCGCAGCAACGAGCAGCAGGACACAGATGGTTCCTGAAGGTCCAGCCACAGATTATAATCCGTCTAAGGAACCGCGGCAGCAGGTCACGGCGGTGTCCGGCCCTGGTCGGTGACATCATCTCCTCCCACCTGCTGCCCAGGTTCCCTCAGCGGGTCCCGGTTCTTCTCCTGCGGCGCTGCTATTCACGCTGCCGTCACGTGACCCGAGCTGAGAGGCCCGATTGGGCCGGGCGGAAGGGAAGGATGAGCATTTTCCGGGGCCGTCTCCGCCCACAAACACGCCCGGCGGTGTCAATCATCCAGCTTTTGTTACGCCATTAGTGGAGAAGAGAAACAGGTTGTGCGGACAAACCTCGGGGGCCCCGGCGGCGGCCTGATTGCGGCGCCTCGGCCCGTCTGAATGCTGCTAATCATTTGTCTGATTTGCAGTGAGGAATAATCAAAGCAGCGTCCTGATTAATGCTGATTTGGACGGACGGACGGACGGACCCCCTCCTCTCCTTCGCCCCGCACGGCCTCCATCGTCGCCAGTGGCGCCAGCGCACATCGCTGGTGTCCAATCAGACGGCTCCGTGTCAGTCAGGTGGGTGGGGGGGGGGGGGGGGGGGGGTGTCAGAGGTGTTTGTGTTTCTGATGTTCTGTCACCACGTTCTCCTCATTAGTTCCACCAAAACAGAACCGTTCCTGCTGAAGCGGCTCCGCTGATCACCTGACCGATCACCTGACCGATCACCTGACCGATCACCTGACCGATCACCTGACCGTTCACCTGACCGATCACCTGACCGATCACCTGACCGATCACCTGACCGAAGGCGAATAAAGTTCAGTAATCCTTCATTTAATGGTTGCCACAGCAACCTTCCCTTGCGGGAGAGTTAGGACGGCTGTTTTGGTCACTTTAGCAGGAAAACACACTGAAAGCGCGAATGACGTAGAAACGAGAGGATGAAGATACCTGAAGAGGAGGAGCTGGCTGATCCCCTAATCACCTGATCCCCTGATCACTGATCTTCAGATCACTGCTGGGAAAAAAAACGTCTCGTCTTCAACAGCCGTCAGAGGAACATCAGAGGAACCAATGAAGGAATGAATGTGGAACATCTCTGTCACCATGTGAGACACACAGAACACACCTGAATGTAGCGTTAGCATGTAGCAGAATCAAGATGGTGTTCGCAAACCCACACTGGCAAACAGGAAGTGGAACAAACCATGTGGTTTTCATGAGGGGAGAAGCTGGACTCCAGACGTTCCGGTCTTCAGATTAGATTTAGGATCTGATTCTAAACACAGGGATTAATACGCCAAAGACATTTGCAGTTCTGGGTCACATGATGGTGGAACAGGAAGTGATTATCTCGTCACATGACCAAAACGAGAGAATGAGAATTTTCCTACTTTTTTTGTCCTGATTGAAAACTTTATTCAAACTTGAGATTTTTAAAGTGAAATATTTGCAGAATGACATCATTTATGGAACTCAGATGAGAAATAAAAACTTTCTCCTCACGAATATGGTCAGATCGGGCTTTTTTTCAGAGTTAAATATTACCGGACTGGCGCTAATCCACCCTGATGAGCGCGGCAGCCGTCCCTGTAAGGGGCGGGGCTTAAAGAACAGGTTAACAGTATGAAGGAAATGATTTATATAATTCATGTTTTTACACTGTGATCAAATCATCTGATTGGCTCTCAGCCCGTGACCTCTCTGGGCCTGCCGCAGTCAGCTCCAATCATCCATTGGCTGATGGTTGTCAAAGCAACGGCTGGAAAAGGTGTTTGATGTGGGGGAAACATGGCAGGAAAATCTGCCCTCACTCACCTCCATGACCAATCAGCTGCCGCCCCCGCTGCTGACATGTGACAGTGCTTAGCCCCGCCTGGCCGGGTGTCCTGAAACAGCTTAATCTGTGTGTGAGTTTGACCAGAAGACAGAGACAGGAAGTAAGAAAATAAGACACACTGGAACCGTCCATAAAAGGACTGAACATCGTAGCTAAGAAGAGGCTATGCTAACTACGCTAATGTTCACGAACAAGGGGTTTCAATAGGAGCTCCATGAGATGGATGGATGGATGGATGGATAATTAATGATGGATGGATGGATGATGGATGGATGGATGATGGATAATTAATGATGGATGGATGGATGGATGATGGATGGATGGATGGATGGATGGATGGATGGATGGATGGATGGATGGATGGATGGATGGATGGATAGATAATTAATGATGGATGATAGATGGATGATGGATGGATGAATGGATGGATGGATAATTAATGATGGATGGATGGATGGATGGATGGATGGATGGATGGATGGATGGATGGATGGATGGATGGATGGATGGATGGATGGATGGATGATAATTAATGATGGATGGATGGATGGATGGATGGATGGATGATGGATGGATGATGGATGGACGGACGGACGGACGGACGGACGGACGGATGGACGGACGGACGGATGGATGGATGATTAATTATAGACAAATGGACGGACGGATGTTCTGCTGAACTAACATCATCAACCTACTAACATTCTCATAAACATGCAAACACACACACACACACACACACACACACACACACACACACACACACACACACCTGCGAGTCTAAACCGCTGATCTCTGATCCGCTCTGGTGGTTCTGACGGTTTGTTGGCTTTATTAAATAAAGGTGTTTTCTTGTTTCTGTAATTACAGCCTCGTTTCCACAAACATCTTTTAATTGAGTGAGAATAGAAATCTGGAGGAGTTTTTAAAAACACACTTGTTTTTAATTCGGCCACTTCAAAATGAGTTCCTAGCGTTTAAACTTTTGAATTCTTTTTTTTTTTTAATTTAAAAAGAGGGAGAAAAACGTTCTGGCATCAGAGGATGAAGCCAAATCCAGATCTTACATTTATTCAGGTATTTTAGATGTTTCCTCAACCTGCGAACATTTCTGAAGGTTCTCATCCTGTTAGCTTTAGCATTTAGCCACGACCTGCACTATTAAAATTATTCGGGATCGGGATCAGATTTCATTTCCTTTAGCGATTAAATTGATTAACATGATGATTATTTTTCTGGTAAAGCTGAGGAACGTAGCCGTGCGCTGCTGATGCTCAGCGATGACAGATTAGCACGATAGCATCTGGTTCCACAGATTTGGGAGGCTGCTCTGATCCAGCAGGGGGCCGTGGGGGGAGAAGGTGGAGGACCTGCTCCCACATCTCCGCTGCTCCGCTCCATGAAGACCAGTTAACCACTCGGGGACGCGCGACTCCTCTCAAATGTCAGAGCAAAGTGAGCCGAGGATGATTTCTGATCCGAGGACACTTAATTCTGCCGCTCAGATCGTCTCAGCCCGGCTTCCTCGTCATCTCCGTAAAGGTCACATCAGTCGTTTCTTTCTCATCTAAACGGTTTCTTCACCTCCTGAAACGGCGCCCGGCGGAGGAAGGAGACGCTTGTGTTGTGATCGGACCGCTTAGCCGGCAGAAGCAGCCCGGCAAACATGCTAAGCTCCTCCAGAACCGGCGTCTGTGCTGAGCGTGTTTCCTGTATCAAGTCAGGGTCATCGGGGTCAGCGGACCTGCCGGCAGGAGCTCGGAGCTGTTCCCTCCTTCATCCGCACTCCGGGAAAAGTTAAAACCATGATGAAGGGGAGCCGCAGGTGATTTGGATCAGAAAAGGTTACATTAGCTTTCTAATTTAGCCGCTGGAGTGTGTGATTGGTCCAGGAGAGTGGATTCACCCGGAGAGACAAAGAGTGGTTTAATTCTCCACACGGAGGCCAGAGCTGCATGAGAAACCAATCTGAGAGCTATTATCTTCCTCCCTCTCATCAAACTGGAAGAAAAGTCTGATTTGGCCTTAATCGAGCTAATCTCCCCCACTGCTCCTTCACAAAACTGGCTGCAGCTCAAATCATTTCCCTGCCACCACCAGAATATCGCTCATTTTCTTTTAGCACCCGGATCTTATTAAGAATCATCTCTAATTTTCTCTGTCTCACCGAGAAGAAGGAGGAGGAGCGATGAGAGCAGGAGAAGGAGGACAGGGCATCGCCACGTGATTGTTGTTACCTAGACAACGGTTTGGAGGTGGCCCCGGGATCATGGCTGGGTTGGAGAGCTGAAATTGCATTCCATTAGTGCTAATACAGAAGCATTAAGTGTCTGTCAGAAGCACGGGCGCTAACGATCGTGGTCACTAATTCCTCCAATCAACTCGGGAGCAGGTGCTGCGTAACCGCCCCGACGCGTCTGCGTGACAGCTGCTATTAGCGCGTGATTGACGGCCGCCGCGTTTGAGCGTGAGCGAGAGGAAGAAGGCGGCGAGACTTAAAGAGGCCAGAGGTCAACGGTCGCCGCCCTGGCCGGACCAGAACGGGGATGCAACCAGCCACCAGGGGGCGCCGCCCGCCGCCCTCATCTGCCGGCGTCGTACTGATGGTGGACGGTGCGTCGACACGCCCGGCGGAAACGTGCAGAGCTCCGCCGAGTCGAGTCCAGGCGGCCGGATTAAATTTGCACTGCGGCGTTTTTCGATTTCGCCCGTTGGTGCCCGCCCCCCCCCCCCCCCCCCCGCCGCCGTCGGGAACGCTTCATCTGACGAACCACAAACATCGGAGAGCAGAAACAGCTGCTCCCACATCGCCAACCATAATTGAGAGGCTCGTTTCATTTGTTTTTGCCCGACTGTTGTGTTTTCTGCCGCTGCGTGGAATCAACACGCAGCAGACAGAGAGGATGATGGGAAGGATGGAGGGAGGGCGCCTGCGTGTTGTCTGTTGCCTAACACACACAACCAAAACCATTTTCAAACGTGGGAAAACTGTTGTGTTTGTGTGTCATCATCACAGCGGCTGAATGGACGGGTTTCTACGGCAACAAGCCCATCATCCCTCCATCTGCCAGAGAGAGAGAGAGAGAGAGAGAGGACGAAGACAAAGAAGAGCAAGACCGAGACAGAAAAAGCTGATATGAGACGAAGCTGAAAGGTGCTGAAACCAGAGAGAAGAGTCCAGGCGCGGGTCTGCTGCAGCCCCAGAAACAGGCAGAAAACAGTCGCACAACAGCCGGAAAGACAGTCAAAGCACAGACGAGCAACAGTCAGAGCAACAAACAAAATTCACGACAAACACCAAACAACAGTCGAACAATATCCAGGAAGACAGTCAGAGATGAGCCAAACAACAGTCGGAACAACAGCGAAAATCAACAGTCAGGAAACAGTCGAACAACAGTCAAATAAATGGTAAATAACAACCTAAGAACTCTTCATCAACAGTCAAAGAACGATGAAGGAGCAGCTGAACAACAGCCGAACAGGTAGAGAACAGTCAGAGAACAGCTGGAGAACAGTCAGAGAACAGCCGGAGAACAGTCAGAGAACAGTCAGAGATGAGCCAAACAACAGTCGGAACAACAGCGAAAAATTAACAGTCAGGAAACAGTCGAACAACAGTCAAATAAATGGTAAATAACAACCAAAGAACTCTTCATCAATAGTCAAAGAACGATGAAGGAGCAGCCAAATAGTCAGAGAACAGTCTGAGAACAGCCGGAGAACAGTCAGAGAACAGCCGGAGAACAGTCAGAGATGAGCCAAACAACAGTCGGAACAACAGCGAAAAATTAACAGTCAGGAAACAGTCGAACAACAGTCAAATAAATGGTAAATAACAACCAAAGAACTCTTCATCAATAGTCAAAGAACGATGAAGGAGCAGCCAAATAGTCTGAGAACAGTCAGAGAACAGTCTGAGAACAGTCTGAGAACAGTCAGAGAACAGTCAGAGAACAGTCTGAGAACAGTCTGAGAACAGTCTGAAGTTCGGCTGTTGGCGGCGGTTCGGTCCACTCTGATTCAGCAACAGTCGCGGCTGCTTCCTCTCAATCCCATCATGCACTGCGCACGTCCCTGGGAGTCGGCAGGCTGACGGGCGTCCACGCGACTCGGCTGCGGTTGCCACGGGGACGTGGTCGCCGCAGGTCAGAGAAAGACGTGGCCACTGCGACGGCGCCACCTCTGGCTGGAAGAGGAGCTGCTGGGCTGGAGCAGGAACGACCCAACAGGCCCAACATCAGCCAGAGTTTGTGGTTTTGCAGCGGTGACGCTGTGATGGAAGTGACCCAGTGGATCCAGCAGATCCCGAAGCCCATTTGGATCAGGAAGCTCTTCCCTTGTTGTGGACGCAGACCTGATTTTGCCGACAGCCTCGTTCTCGGATGCTTCAGGAGAAAATGAACTTTGGCTCCTCACAGCACAAAGTTCCGTCTTCATGGGAAGCAGAGCTGGATCTGCGGGGGACTATTTTCTCTGGTGGATGAGTCCACGTGAGCGCCAGCGTGCGACGCCTCATTGATGTGTTTAATGACACTCACTTGTTGTTAGGACACAGATTCTCCGCAGGTCCGTCAATAAGAAGAAAAAAAAAAAAAACAAGTTCATTTTCATTTCTGCACTTTTTACTGGATGAAAACATGAAGCGATTGAATGACGGAGGTGGAGAAATGAATCAATAGCCTGAGAAAGAGGGAGAGTAATGAAGCGAGAAAACGACAGACATATGGTGGCTGCTGGTTTCAGACTTTCTGCCTGGCGGCGTCGAGCTGACAGCTCATCTCCGACAAAACATGAACGCATGAACACATGAAGACGGAGGAGAAGAAAAGGCCGAGACAAAAGAGCGAGCGGGAGGGAGAAGGTGGAGGAGAGAAGACGGCGTATTTACACATGTGGGACACAATCTGACCTCAGAGCAGCCGGGAAGAGGAAAATTCACCCAAACAATTAAAACGCGAAAACAGAAGCGTTTCTCCTCTTTCATCCATTCACTTTTTAAACCGAAATCAGCCGCGTTTTCATCTCCGTCGGCAGGAACGAAACAAAAGAACGTGAGAAAAATGGGACGTTTAAACCAACCAAAGAGCAACAGAATCTCTGTTTTCAGGATTTATAGAAATAACACCTGAAATAAGACACAAAACTCAAACAAGAGAAACACACACCAGTGGATGCTTAATAACAACTGTTATAACAACTGTATTAACAACAGCATAGCAACAATTAACAATAATAACAATTACAACAACAATAATAATAGTAACAATAACAACAGCAATAATAATAATATTAACAGTAGTGATAATAGTAATAATAGTCATAATAATAACAAGAATAATAATAATAGTGGCACTAATAATAATAACAAGAATAATAGTAACAGCAGTAATAATAATAAAAACAACAATAATAATAGTAACATTAATAATAACAACAATAATAATAGTACCAGTAATAATAATAATAGTAATAATAATAATAGCAACAACAATAATAGTAACAGTAATAATATTAACAACAACAATAATAGTAACAGTAATAACAACAACAATAATAGTAACACTAATAATATTAACAACAACAATAATAGTGACAGTAATAATAGCAACAACAATAATAGTAACAGTAGTAATAATGGCAACAACAACAATAGTAACAGTAGTAATAATGGCAACAACAATAATAGTAACAGTAATAATAACAACAACAACAATAGTAACAGTAGTAATAATACAACAACAATAGTAACAGTAGCAATAATAGCAATAATAACAATAGTAACAGTAGTAATAATAGCAATAATAACAATAGTAACAGTAGCAATAATAGCAATAATAACAACAACGCTGGAGCTGGGCTACGTGCGACGCTCGCGGCGTCTCCTCTATGTTCTCGCTGGTCCAGGTTCTCCACGTTCTCGCTCCCTCAGCAGGCGACGCTTAACGACTCAACACAAAGACGCCAGTTTGGATAAAAAAGAAGCAGCTTATCAATAACGACTGATCAATTTCTCTGATCAGCTCGTTCTCATTCAGCAGGCAAATAATGTAAGATAATATTCTAAATTTACACTCATGTCTTTAGCCTAGTTGGGGTAAGTTTATTGTCAACAACAAAGTTTATTAAAAGATTTTATTATTTAAATGTAATAATGAAAATAACGAAATATACACATACAAAAATCCACCATTGTAGAAAAAATGCTGATCTTTATTGTTTTTATTAAATTCAAATAATGAGATAATAACTGTATGCTTACCATAGCAGTAGAACTATTACTATAGTTTTGATTAAATGTAAATAATAAAATAACTGTACTATTGTTATTGTTATTATAGTTATATTTATGTTTTATTATCAGCATTATTGGTTTTTTTTTTACAGTTGATAAAATGATAACAAGCATTGTTATTATAGCTTTTTCTTTCTATGAAATACAAATAATGGAAAAAAAACTATATTAGTTTTGTTGCTGCCACTGTGATGATTATTTATATTTTACTGTTTCGGGTTTGTTCATTTCACAGAGGAGAACATATAAAAATGATATTTTAACAGTTTTCTAACAATAGAATCAAGATTTTAAAGATTCCCAAAGCTGACGGCTCTAATTCACGTGTATGTGCGTGTGTGTATGTGTGTGTGCGTGTGTGTGTTTATCACATTTCATATTTCTGCATCTCATTTGTTGTTTGCACTAATCAAAAAGCTTTTCTGTAATCATTCACAGTGACTCTCCAAAATAATTCTCCTTCTTTGTCTTTCACCCACCTCTCTCTCTCTTTCTGTGTGTGTGCGTGTGCGTGTGTGTGTGTGTTTTAATTGGCATATAGGGAGGCTTGTTTGTTTTTATTGTGTGCTGTTTCTTAAATGTGTGTGTTGGTGTTCATGTAGCCCTCGGTGTCCCGACAAGCATCACGGTAGGTGTTGGGAAGCGTGCGCGCGCACACACGCAAACACACAGACAAAATAGATAACAAAGACATAAACACACAAAGACTCGTACCATGGGAAATGACACACGCGGAAACAGACACACACGCGCACACGCAGTCAGATGAAACCCTCTCATTGGGCGCCATCTTGTGGCCAGACGGATGATCCGTTCTACTTTCTTCCACCTGAATTTTTAAACTTTCATTTTACTCCTCATCTGAGCTTCAGTCTGAACTTTAAATAACTTTTTTTAAATAAATGTTTTTTGCATTTTATGATTTTTTAAACATTTCCCTCGTTTTACTAAATAAATGACACTATATAGCGCTAAAATCTACAGTTGTCGACATTCGGACGTTTGACTGTTTCAACCTTGAATGTTTGGCGGTAACAGCAACATTAGCATTAGCACGTAGTTTCAATCATTTCCACTATAAACACATTCACCTCACTATCACAGTGCGACAGAAAATTGGCAAGTTAAATCCAAATGTAGCATCATTTGATCAGAAATGTAATTCCTGCGTGTCATATGAATAAACATCTTTAATAATACCGTAAATGATGGCTAGCAGGAGGATGGTAAAAATGGATACTCTTTAAATTCAGTGTCCAGCGTCATTAGTATTTTATTGTGGTCGTCAGGTGGCATCTGTGCGTGTTTAGTAAAAAGGAATAAACCGTAAATGCATGTATTTTACATTAATAAATACCTGTGTGTGTATTTTCAATAAATAAGCAGTAGTTGCTGCTGGCTGACCAAATGTAAAAATGTATTCTAATCCATGAAAACAATTTACCAAACTGCAGCAATGCTATGCTGTAGCACATATGCTAACCTCTCAAGAATGGACAAATCTCCACCGCTCAATTTTAGAACCGATTTATTTAAATATGGATCAGAAAAATGTGAGACACTGTCAGAGCTTCTGCAGAATGTGAGCACGCTGATGTTGTTTCAGATCATAAGAAAAACGCGTTTAGGGACACAGACCCAGGTTTGACTGGCTAACCAAGCTAAAAACAGGAAATCCTACATTAACTGCTTGGAATTTTAATTTCTTCTGTTTTACTGAAATCTGAGCTATTCCACTTTACTCGCAGACGCAAGAATAGTTTTTAATCTTTTGGCTGGAGGAGAAAAACCTCCCTGATGTGGATCTGTGGTTAAAAAAAAAGACCAAACTAATCAAAATCAGAACAGAGATGATTTTCATATACTTTCCTATCATCACCTGCTAGGTGATCAAAGGGGGAGGAGTCAAAGCTGTACTGTAGCTGTGCCAGTCAATGACCAGTTGTGACCAATTAGTATCAATCAAATCCAGTTGCCAAAAAATCAATCAGAAAGGCCAGCGTGGCCAGAAAAAGTGCCATTTTATAATTAAAACAACTGTTTCTTTCAGTGTGGTAGCTAGCATTAACTAACATCATACAAAATGGGAACACTGTCACTACAAGAGGCGACAGAACATTGTTATTTATGTGATTGCAGTAAATTTCAAGTGATTGAAAAGCAATTTTAAATGAATCAAAACCATCGGAAAAGCATTCAAATCATTCACTCGTTTGACATTAAGCTAAAATATGTGTCGCATATTTGGTTTGAGGAGCGATTTGAACTGTTTTCACCCCCAAATCTTCCCGAAGTCTCAGCACCCGACACTGATCGAGGGTCAAATTGTTTCTGACATCAGATTTGTGAACACGAAGACAGAACATGAAGATCTGAGGAGACCCGATGACAAACTCAACAAAGATCAAAGAAGCCTGAGATCACCTGACGCGTGACAATAACCAATAATCTTGGTTTATTCACGGTCCAGTTTGTCCCAGACGATTCTGGTGCGACAATAAAGACCGAAGATATGATATATAACAAGTTAAATCTGGATCCATTTCAGTCAGAACAAACAAACCGTCACATTAAGATTTTTACAGAACACATCGTGATGACATCATCATTATCGTATCACAAGGATCGTATATCAAAAAGACACTTTAGTTTAGCCGCAGGTTTAATGCTGTTGTTCGTGGGGGCTTCAGATCTTCCCCGTCATAGATCACTGATCCTCTCGCTCAGGGTCTCAAGCTCCTCCTCCTGCTCTTGGTAAAACTCCGCCCCTCGCCTGCTGTTGCAGAGCGGACTGTTGGCGAGGTGCAGCGGGTAGTCGAGCCCGCTCAGCTCAGCGTGGTGCTGCCAGCGCAGGTCATCGCTCTCGTGGGTGATGTAGCGCTCGTTCATTCGGGTCTCCAGGTTCCTCAGGTCCAGCCACATCTGGTAGTCCTGGTGAGGAAAACAAACCCGCCCCCTCCTGTCAATCATTACTTTTGTGGCTTCTTTACACATGACAAAGAAACAATAATCTCCCTGCTTCTTGGCAAATACGCAGTTGCCATGGAAACAGTCACGAGGTTGTTAATGGTTTGCGAGTGTTCACGTCTCCTCAATTTGCATTAAAGTTGGTGACGGAGTCCCACATGGTTCCCTGTTTGGAACAGAGATATTTGTAGTCATCTTTGCCAACTTGGTTAGAAAACAGCAGATTGGTGGATATTCTCTCCATTGTTAAACTCCCGATGAACGAATGGAGGAACCTTCACCCGTGTTGGAAGGACCTGAAGTCCTGAAAGAGCTGAGGTTTCCACAGAACACCAGGACGAGGTTCTGCTGGACCCAACTGCTTTCACCTCTTCTGGATTATTGTGATTCCAAATGATCAGTAGTGAATCTGTAAAGACTCTCCGGGCGGTCCAGGATCTTCTCTACTTCCTTTAACGTGTGGTGAGGTCAGAGGTCAATATCTGCCTGACCTGCAGGAATCGGCGGTGTGTGTTTTCACGTGTGTCGGTGTTGCGTCGGTGCTGCGTCGGTGCTGCTACCTGCAGCCACGGGTGGCTGAGCGTCTTGTCCACGCTGTACCTCTTCCTCATCTTCACCTGCAGCAGGTTGTTGATCAGGTCGATCGCTGCGATGGAGAAGAACAGACGGAGGTAAAACCAGGGTCGCCCCCCCCCCCCCGAAGAGAGGGGCCAGTCGGGGTTAATGAGCAAAGCTAACATGATGTTAACATTTCTTCATGGGTCAGCAGTCTGAACAGCTCTGGAGGCCCGGGGCCCCTCAGATCAACGGGGGCCCCCATCACTCAGCATTATACACATGAATGAAGGAGCACATGAATACGTCTCAATCACACCATCGCTGCTACGCCGCTAATGCTCCCTCCCCTCTCATTTCCTGTTTCTCACAGCAGTCACATGACCTCCACGTCGGCTCTGCACAAGTGGTCAAAAGCGCTCATTAGCGGTTAGCTTCTAACGTGGACACTGCTGCTACCGGCCAGAGCTGTCGGAGACGCGATGACAGTGGCGACTGCAAAAATTGGACGTGAACTCTGAAGTCTGGCCTCAGCCAAAGTTTCTCCTCGTGGAGGCGCAGGAACGTTCCGAGGTCCAGTAGAGGAAGACGAGGAGGAGGAGGAAGAGTGAGTCAGATAGACGCATTTATAGAAAACCCTGAAAGCAGCGTGAGTCAACCGAAGGACAGGAAGGTGAGAGGAAGCTCTGCAGGTGACGCTCGCCTTATTTCTGTCTGTTGCCATAGAAACCGACCCAGCAGACATTTAGAGTTATGGATGATTTTACCTTCACTCTGCGGTTTTAAGCAGACACGACGGCGATCCCTGACGACTGATTCAACTCTGATTGATTATTGATCATCTCGTCTCGTGATCACCCGTGAGAGCGGGCCGCCCTGATTCTGGCTGGTTCGGAGGCTGACAGACTTACCGTCTTACCGCCTGCTGACATCGTTTCCACAGAGCTCTTCACAGATGTCGGAGCTCTAAGATTTGGAACAGGAAGTCTCATTCACATGAACCTTTGCCCCTGGCTGTCGTCTCTGGACCTCTGTCCCATGATCTCTGCTCCTCGGCCGTTGACCCTGGACCTCTGCCCCTGGACCTTTGTTTCTGGACCTTTGACATTTGTCCCTGGATGGGTGTCCCTAGACCTCTGCTCCCGGACCCCTGCCCACATGCTCCCCTATGACACCAAACTGGAGGCATGGACATCAGGACAGAGAAGCCTCACTACCTACAGGACTGTGCCTGAGCAGATCTAAGGTGGCCCAACTGGGTAACTTTCACTGGGATCACTGGGACAGAACATCCAAAAATTTACCTTCTGGGGAGATCTTCTTCCAGGGATGAGGAGGGTACATGAAGGCAGCGTTCTGGATCTGATCGTTGATGTCTTCGTCTTCATTGAAGGGGAACGTTCCGCTGAGACTGTGGACACACAAATGTAATAAGGACGACAGACGAGCTGAACAAAGACACGAGACTCGAGCTCCAACCTGACGTAGATGATGACGCCCACAGACCACATGTCCAACGAGCGGTTGTAGCCTTTGTTTCTCAGAACCTCGGGAGCAAGATACGCCGGCGTGCCAACCACGGAACGCCTGAAGGACTTTTCCCCGATGATCCGAGCAAATCCAAAGTCACAGAGTTTGACCTGATGATCAGGACGAAGGTTAAAGTTCAGGAAGAAATTAGATGTCAGAGGGGAAAAAAGCTGAGAAAGATTTGACTGAAATGATCAATTCTGAGGTTAAAAATCAAATTTGGTTAAAAAGATTCTCATGTCCGTAACAAATTCCAAAAATATCAGCTGACCAATCAGGAGATCGGCCGCGGAGGCTCTGGAACCTGAGCCCAGAACCTGCCCCCCCCCACCCGAGAACCTAGACCCTGATCCTAAAATGACTCAGGACCTTGAACCTCAGCTTTGACGGGATCATTCTGACGAGGCAAATTTAAAAGTCACCTGAGGAAATGAGTCTGCAGAAGCCAGCAGGACGTTCTCGGGTTTTAGGTCACAGTGGACGATGTTCTTGAAGTGAAGGTGACGCAGAGCTACCAGGATCTGATGGCAGAGCACAAAGCCACCACAGGGTGGCAGTAGTCCTGATTCTATCTTCAGAATCGTTTTCATTTGTGTTGGACTAGAACAAACTATGAGAACATTCACAGCAGACATGATTTGAGGTTCTTCTAATTAATAAATGTGCCAATGGTTCTTCAACATGGTTCTTATTAATGTGGGAAGGACCTGCGTGACCAGAAACTTGGTGATCCTCTCAGGAAGTCGTCCTTTCTCGCTGGACAGGATCATCTCCAGCATGTCTCCGTGCAGCTTCTCCATCACCACAAACACCCTCTCTGGGGTCTCAAACATGCAGTCCAGGTTGACAACGCCGGGATGATGCAAACTCTGTCCAAAGGATGAAGAATCATCAAAAAATAAACTTACACAAGTCGTAGGTAATCATCAAAGCTTCCGAGGCTGCGATCCAAGTGAAGATGGTTGGTCTTGCTAGCATTGAAAAGGTTTGGGGAGTCAACCAGGATGGAACCTGGATGGAACAGTGAGGTTAGAGGGAAAGAGGTGAAGAAGGTGGATCTAGAAAAGGGTCAGCAAGACTGAAGGTGAAGGACAGGATGTCCAAATCCAGCCCGGTCAGCGTTTTCTCAGCTGGCCTTTCTGTCCTACCAGGTGGAGGACGCCCCCGGCCCTCGAGGACTGGATTTGGGCAGCCCTGGTGTAGAAGATGGAGGTGAGAGCAGCCATGATGTTTGGCTCAGAGACACTGAGGAGGCAGAGCTGGAAGTGGCAGAGATGAAGATGCTGATGCGCATCATAAATGTGTTCTCCTGCAGGTTCTGACAATCATCAAAATCACACGTGTGTGTTAAATACCGATGTCTGAACAGGAAGTGAACAGTTCTGCAGGTGTGGAGCAGCAGTGGGACGATGATGTCACACCCACACAGGGTTACCATGGTAATTAATGTTCCTTCACAACAGGACGTCACACCGTTGAACTAAACTGTGTGTGTGTGTGTCTCTTCTCGTCATTGACATATTGAGTTCCAAAACACTGATTCTTCTAGCAAAGTGAGGACATTTTGGCTGGTTCAAGCAACTTTGAAGGAATGTTTGGGGGTTAGAATTGGGTTTAGGTCAGGACCAGGGTTATGTTAGCGTGTGTGTGTGTGTGTGTGTGTGTGTGTGTGTGTGTGTGTGTGTGTGTACCTGCAGTATAGCCACCTCGTTGCGCAGCTGACTCTCCTGCTTGGTTGGGAAACGCAGTTTATCGATGATTTTAATGGCGACGTCTCGACCAGATTTCCTGTGTTTACCTGCATCACACAACTGAGTGAGGCCAGTCCAGGACTGGACTCCACCATCCAACATCAATCCATCAGCACACCCATCCATCCATCCATCCATCCACCCATCATCCACCAGCACCATCCATCCATCAGCCACCCAGCATCCAGCCAGCCAGCAGCCATCCAGCCATCAGCCATTCAGCAGCCATCCAGCACGCAGCAGCCACCCAGCAGCCAGCCACCCACCCATCAGCCAGCCCACCCAATCCAAAGCAGCAGCAGCCAGCCAGCCCAAGCAAGCCATCCACCACCCATCCAGCCATCCATCCACCAGCATCCATCCACACCAGCATCCAGCCCATCCCAGCCATCCATCCAGACCAGAATCACCCCCAGCAGCCAGCATCCATCAATCCAGCCATCATCCATCCACATCCATCCATCATTCATCAAGCCAGCAATCCACACACACCACCCAATCCATCCACCATCCATCCATCACCCTCCATCTATCCATCCCACCACCATCCATCCATCCACTCTCCATCCACACCACCCACTCATCCATCCACTCATCCATCCGCTCATCCATCCATCCATCCATCCATCCATCCACTCATCCATCCGCCATCCATCCATCCACTCATCCATCCGCTCATCCATCCATCCATCCACCATCCACTCATCCATCCGCTCATCCATCCATCCACTCATCCATCCACTCATCCACCCACCCACTCATCCATCCACTCATCCATCCATCCATCCATCCATCCATCCATCCATCCACTCATCCAGTTGTTCCAACGTTCTCTGTTAGAACCTTTTACCTCCATAGACGATGCCAAACTGTCCTGATCCAAGAACCTCATCGGGGAAGATCTGGTACACAGAGTTTACATCCTGACAAACAAACACAGACATCGAATCAACAATGGAGACCCAGCAGGGGGCGGTCACATGACCTTCCATTCTTCACCTTACTGGTTTTGTCCCATTTCTGTTGGAACCATCAGGAATCCTCCGTAAAGAGGGTGAAGGCCGCTACTGACACGACTTTTAAGAGGCCTCGATAAAACGCGCTAATCGTTTGTTAGCTAACCTGACGTAGCTACCTGAAGAAGCCGAGGTGGCCAAGAGCCAAGTCTGATTTTGAAAATGTTGGGCTAACAAAGAGAACCAGCTTTGATGACCAGCGACGGATCACCACCTGGTGGTTCTCAGAGGAACGCAAACTCTTTGATGTCACATGATCTGCCACCGCTTTGACACCACAGCTGTTAAATATTGTCTGCTCTTCCCGTCTCGCCTTTCAGCCGCTAGCTGACAGCCTAATATCACACCTTGAGGAGAGACAGGAGCAGAAATACAATATTAAAATCCTCGTCTCCAAGCTCGCTGCTTAATTACAGCCATCGTCATGGAAACCATTTGGCTGAGTGAGTAATCACAGTAATCTCCGTTAGAGGCATGTTCACCTTTGAGACAGAGAGGTGGAGCCGTGGCCACATTTGAGGAAATATTAATGTTTGATGAAGTGAAAACGGTGACATCACCACAAAATGAGCGAGTGTGTGTGTGTGTGTGTGGTGTGTGTGTGTGTGTGTGTGTGTGTGTGTGTTGTCTCACCACGTTCTCTTGAATCTGGCAATTGGACACAGAAATACTGATGGAAATTTCTTCTGTTGACGACACACAAACACCGTCAGAGTTGGAGAGACTCATTCAAACGCCGCAGGTTAAAAAGGTCAAAGGTCGCGCTACGTGTCTGCGGCCTCGGCGGCGTCCGAGCGCTCTTACTGTGTCCGCTGCAGTGCGAGCTGTTGGACACCCCCGTGGACACGGCGGGCATCAGCGCGTGCTGGATGGCCATCTCCCACATCCGAGCCACATCCTGGCCGACCCCGCTGACCTGCGACACATCAGGGGGTCACAGGGGGACTCAACCACCCCGAAATCTGCCGCTCGCTCACCAGAACGCTGCTGCCCGCCAACGCCGAGTCGGCTCTGGGCAGCGCCTCGCCCACGAAGTAAACCAGCGAGGCCGTGGTGATCTCGAAGCAGTGAGGGTTGGCGCCGTCCGACAGCAGAGAGAAGGTCTGGGCCGGTTCCAGGGACAGGATCTCAGACAGAGGGATCTCCTGCGGGAACACACCAGCGCTTCGGTCCTCACCCGCCCACAGACGGACTTTTAACCAGACACCACAGAAGAAGACGCCGCCTCACCTTATAGTATTTACTTCCCGTGTCGTTGTGAAACAGCGTGATGCATTTACTGTCCAACCTCCAGTAGTGTCGTTTCCTCTGAAAGGAAGAAGAGTGAGGGCGAGTTTTCAACCCTCCGTTAAAACCTTTCCGCCAAGGCGGGACACACCTGGACACACCTGTCAGTCACATGTCACGTGTGTGTGTGAGCATGAAGGTACCAGAGTGTCCTTGCTGGTGTAGTGGACCATCCAGCCCTCCTTCATCACGTTGCTGCTCTTCCTCTTGGTATGTTTGACGGACTGAACCACTCGCATCAGGGGGATGTTGTTACTGGTGGACGGGCTGGGGGGGGGGGGGAACCAGGCTCTGTCACGTGCACGCGTTTATGCACGTGTGTGTTTCCGAGCGTGTGCCTCTGCTCACCTGATGGCTCGGTTGGACTCGTCTGCGTCCGGGTCGTGCAGGTCACAGAGGTCACTCGGCCCCGCCTCCAGCAGCAGGCCCCCGTCCGTCAGGAGCGCCTCGTCCATGTCGTCCAACAGACCGTCGCCTCTGTCCACGTCATGGTCGTCAAGGCAACCCTCCACGACAACGTCTGAGTCGGCACCTGGACTCAGGAGTTCTGGTGAAGCCAAGCGTGTGTGTTTTACAGGTGTGTGTGTTTTACAGGTGTGTGTTTCACAGGTGTGTGTGTTTTACAGGTGTGTGTGTTTTACAGGTGTGTGTGTGTTTCAGCTGTGTTTCAGGTGTGTGTGTTCCAGGTGTGTGTGTGTGTTTCAGCTGTGTGTTTCAGGTGTGTGTGTTTCAGCTGTGTGTGTTTCAGCTGTGTGTGTTTCAGGTGTGTGTTTCAGCTGTGTGTGTTTCAGCTGTGTGTTTCAGCTGTGTGTGTTTCAGGTGTGTTTCAGGTGTGTGTGTTTCAGGTGTGTGTGTGGCCAAACGTGCCTCCGTTCCTGGAAACTTCTCCCAGGCAGTTGTTTGGCACTTTGGCAGCACATCGTTTATGACAGTTAAATTTACAGTCTGAGGAGGAAAAGAGCAAACACACACACACACACACACACACACACACACACACACACACACACGCACACACTTACTTTAAACATTCTGACAGCTGATCCACACCCATATAGGCTAAGCCCCGCCCCCGGGGTGACGCCCACCTTTACACTGCAGCCCCTGTCTGAAGAGGCCTTTGAGCAGCTTCTTGCAGTGCTGGCAGACGGTGGGTCGGGTGTACGAGTGGATCAGGAACGTGTGAGGAACTTTGACCTTTGACAGCAACAGCTTGTCGAGCTCGATGGGGCGACCGATGTAGGACTGGGAGCTGGAGCGCCGCTCCCTCCCGGGGAAGTAATCTAACTGGCTTTTCTGCTGTGTGCATGAGTCAAACGATGTCAAACCGCCCCAGTAAAATTGATCAGTGAAAATTGACGTTTTTAACGTAGTTTTTAGCGAAACATTGTTGGTAACACGTACCTCCATGTTGGGAGAGACTGGTGACTGGAGAGGAAAGACAGAGGTTATTAACGTCTCAGGATTAAATCCAGACCTTCTGGAGCTACACCGTTAGCATTAGCCTCCACTGAGAACATTCAAACACACACACGGGTTTACTGACCAGTAGCGCCTCATCGGTGTAGTGGGGGGGGGAGGGCTCAGCGGAGAGCGGACGGCCAAAGTTGACCAGCCCCCCCGTTAGCGAGACGTTGGACGAGCGGCGCCGCCTCACGCCACTGCAGTTGTTGGGGATCTTAAAGGCGCAGCGCTTGTGATAGTTCAGGCCGCAGCCTGGACAGGAAACAGGAAACAGGATGTGAGGAGAGCCTCAGGCGTCAGGACACCTAAAAACATCGTCTCACCTTCACACTTGAGCCCCTGGCGTACGAGCCCCCACAGCATCTCGCCGCAGTGGTCGCAAAAGGCGGGAGCGCGGTACGAGTGGACGAAGAGACAGTGTGGACGGATCTGGAAGTCCTCCACGGTGGCCGAAGCTGCGGGAGAGACGCCATCAGAGCCGAGTCACCCATCAGCAGCCGTCACCTGTTACCACCTGCTGGGCTGGACCGGTCCCCCACATTACCAGGTCTCCCATTATTGCACAAATGTTATGGTGCGACTCTTTAAATCCAGCCAGGACGCGTCCTTCCTGCTCCAGCCGGGACCGGACTGGGACCTCCTGCTGGTGAACCCACCTCTCCGGGTCACCCTCCCTCCTAGACTCCTGAGGTTCAACGTTCTGCCTCCCGTGACAGACTGGTTCAGGATCTGCAGACTGGTTTTTTTTTTTCTTAATTTCTTTGACATCTTTACTCTGACTGGAAGTACTGGGACAAACCCAAAGTTTCCAGTGAGCCGGAGCGCTTCTCCTGGAGCCCGAGACGGGGGAACTTCCGGCTGCGCGGCTCGTTAGCGGAGACGCCGACAGTGTGAAAATGGGATTTATTGAATGGAATAAAGCAGCAGAGGAGACGGTAAACACGGCGGCGGTGCGGAACAGTAATGAACGGGTCGTTAGCGGGTATTTTGTAAATGTTTGGGAGGTTGGAGAGGCTCTTAGCGGGTGCAGATGGACCGAGTGTGCGTCTGCTCGGCCAGCAGGCTTGGCGAGGCTCATCGCCGCTTTCCGATATCTCCATCATTTTCCCTCTTTCTCCCAGCGTGCGGCTGCGAGTGTGTCTTGCCTTTTAGCGGGTTTTTTTTTTTCTCCCCCCACAAACACACACTCGTCCGGTGGTCCTCCAGCAGAAAGAGTCTCTGATTAGACATTCTGCTGCAGGAAATTACCTCCATTTATTCAAATTATTGTTTATGGCTTTTGTTTAGAGGGCCAGCACACGTTTGGAAGTGTGAACGTGTTCCTGAACTGTTATTACATGCTTCAGAAAAACAGTGTGTGTGTGCATGTGTGTGTGTGTGTGTTTCTAGGTAGTCTTCATATAAATCTAAATGTCTGTTTGTATGCGAATTAGCAGCATTAAGTAGCGCTAGCTGGCTCTTTAGTCACCAGCTAGTCTGTGTGTGTGTGTGTGTTCTTGTACTTGTGTCCCAAAAATCCTCATTCTACTAGCAAAGTGAGGACATTTTGGCTGGTCCTCATTACTTCAAAGGACACTTTGAGGGTTAAGACTTGGTTTTAAGGTTGAGGGTTAATTTGGGATGGTTAAGGCAGAGTATTGTGTGTGTGTGTGTGTGTGTGTGTGTGTGTGTGTGTGTGAGACAGAGAGAGAGAGAAGATGTCTTCCTGTATTTCCTGTATTGATCCTTCAGAAGCTTCATCAGTGGAGTCAAAAACAACCTGCAGCAGAAACACTGAAGGATGGATTTGGGTGCTGTTGTTGTTGTTGTTGTTGTTGTTGTTGTTACGGTTGCTATAGCCGTTGATTGGCTGTTCCATTACAGACAGATTACTGTCAGAAGTTATGAGGATCACAAACAGACCTCATCTCGCGTTGGACACGATCACGTTTTCGTTGTTTTGTCGACTCAACGTCTAAAGCTTCAAACGCCGTCTGTGGAAACCGATGCTGCTTAAATTCTGCCTTTTTGTTGTGTTGTTTTGACTTCCATCACAGATGCAACGTGAACACACACACACACACACGCGCGCGCACTCTGCTGATTGGTGACAGACGGGAAGTATCTAAACAGCAGCTGTTAGCCTATTAGCAGTTAGCATGGCGCGGTGTGACCAGCTGAGTCCCGAGGCGGACGACAGCCAGACGTTTCTCAGAAACATCTGGAAACATCTGCAGTTCCCGTTCCCCGAGAACTTCAGTTTGGGAGCGTCTGCTGTGGTTGTGGTGATTGACAGTTACCAGACAACACGACCTCCACCAGGTCTCCCTCCTGGATCTGAGAGGCTGAGCGCAGCAGCTGGAGGACGTTCTCAGAGGCCTGGTCATGGCGGAACAGCAGGATCTTGTCGTACATTCCGTAGAACACACACTCGGGTATCTGCAGAAACACAGGGGAGGGACGGTCACAACGCTGCTGTGGCCAGCAGGGGGCGACGCTCCGCAACCCGGACACACGATATCGGGCCAGAAGGTCCTCAAACGCGATCATCTTCGGTAAAGTGGCGGCTCTGTTAGCTTCGTGGTAAACGGAGAACGGAGGCTTGAAGGACAGAAAAAGCTTCTAAACATTAAACCTTCAGACAGAGTGAAGCTAATTTACGCACTTGATGAAATCACACGTTTGTTCCGATGGCGTTCCGTGTCCTTGAAACGCACCCACGGTAATGTCCTCACAGCAACAGTGATGCTGGCCGACACTTATGGAAAAAACCCATTAGGATGAGAGTCCTGTCACCATGACAACAGTTACACGATGCCACTTATAACAAGGCCTGCGTGATGTCTATCACTGTGTGTGTGTGTTCTATTTGCTGCACACGGAGTACCTAAATACTTATTCTACTAGCAAAGTGAGGACATTTTTGGGAAGTGAGGGCATTCTGGCTGGTCCTCACATCTTCAAAAGGACTGAAGGTTAAGACTTAGGATAGAATTAGGTTTAGATGAAGAGTTGGGGAATGTTTTATGTCCTCACACAGGTAGTTATACAAGGATGTGTGTGTGTGTGTGTGTGTGTGTGTGCTGTTTTTGAGCGTGCCGATTGGTTAAACAGTTGCGGCTGCAGATGAGGTCAAAGGTCACCATCAGCAGCAGGAATGAGTGAACTTGGGTTACTTTGGAACGTCTGTGATTGGACGGGCAGCTGGGTGGGCGGGGCCATGACGGCTGACCCCCGACCCAGATAAGCAGAGGAAGAACATCAGCTGCCTGAAAAGCTAAAATCACCAGACACCCAACATCCATCGGACTTTCTGATGACCCGGAGACGATCCAAGCGGTTGGAGGGTGGAAGCGGAGCAGGAGGAGAGGAGGGGTTCATTTTACGTGGTTTCTCCTGCGATCGGCTGCTCGCTACGATCCAGCAGAACATCACGACACGTCCTGGCAACAGACCAGCTGAACGTCACTGCAGGACCTATTTTCACTGGCGGATGAATCCATGTCATCGGCTGTTTCCAGATGATGCACGTACGCACGACACGGTGGTTTGAAACAGAATATACTGACGTAAAAAAAAATATTGGGGGGACGAGGTGAAGGGATGAAAATGTGATGAAAGAGAACAATAACATGTTCTGGGCTCCTTTATTCAGTGTGTGTGTGTGTGTGTGTGTGTGTGTGTGTGTGTGTTGTGTGTGTGTGTGTGTGTGTCTCACATAATGGCCCTCAGAAGGACACTTCACTGCTGCAATAATCATCAGTTGCCAGGCAACAGGGAGAAACCACAAGCGACAGAAAAACACAGCTTTAGTATTATTACTGTTACAGAGAGAGAGCGAGTGTGTGTGTGTGTGTGTGTGTGTGTGTGTGTGTGTGTGTGTGTGTCAGTGAGAGACCGCAGCAGCACGGTTGACACCTGTGGACCTGACACAAAGGTCAGATATGTTGAGACGGGCCTTCGGGGTCAAAGGTCAGAGTGGAACACAAACAGGAAGTCAGATTGGAGCCATATTGGATTATTTAGTCATGAAGTTTTTCTGGCGGCGCTGCAGCAAAAGGATTTAATCTCCCATAATTCCAGAGTGTGTCTGACAGATAAACACGCCGCCACGTCCAAGAGGAGACGCAGATTTGGCCTCACAACCATAGGAACATTGTGTGTGTGACATCTGTCACGTTGTTTCTGTCTGTGGAGCAGGAAAAAGAAGCAGAGAAGAAGAGAAGCCCCGCAGAGCGAACAAAGACGGGACAACCGACGCTCGCAGTGAGTCACCACTCTGACGAACGAACGCTGGCTCGCACGCAGGAAGCACACCGCAGGGCGCCGCTCTCACGTGCCGGCGGAGGCTCCGCCTACAGAGCGTAAACCGGCGTCCGTCAGCGGCAGCCGCCAAGGGTCAAGGCCCTGACAGGGTTGACCTCTGACCTTCGAACACAGGAATTGGACTCATGACGATACATAAATAACCGCAACACCGTAACGACTGCTTTGACCTTAATGTTCCTGACGTTATTACATCATTAGCTTGAGCTTCACCCACTAGAAACCTGCCACACGCTAACCTGCAACATGCTAACACGCAACATGCTAACACGCAACATGCTAACCTTTGATGTGAACAAGGTCCAAATCAAAGACAATTATAGATGAAACACATCACATGACCATCGTTACTATAGACACCTGGAGCACGGCTCTTTCATCTTCCCGACTGCTTATTCTGGCACTCGCGCACGTGCACATACACGCACGTGCACACACGCTCTGGCTCATGACAGTCATGAAAAACCAGATGAAGTTTCAGATCATCGTCGGCGGATCTCTGTCTCAGTGTCACTTCCTGTGTTGAGCTCGGTCAGTACTGTTAGCTTGGGCTGTGGCTGCTAAGAGCTCCCTGTAACCATGGTTACGCCTCCTGCTGCCACGCTGTTTGATTGGTTGGAACTTATTGTCGCTGAGCATCGCTGAGGTTTCAGTGGAAGCAAAGCTTCAGAACTTTGGAGGATCACCCCGGTCAGCACCCGCGCGACACTGACGTCACATACGTCAGAAATAAATAAATAAATAATAATCCAGGATCCCCCCCCCCCCCCCCCCCGTCGAGTTCGGTCAACGTGATCCTGTTCTGGTCCAATCATCTATACATTTCAAAGTTGCTGGTTCAAACTTCGGCCCCAGTTACCTTCTGGTCCACGATGGAGCAGGCCACCTCCCGGACCTGGCTCAGGCTGAGCTCCGCGGCGTCCAGCAGCACCGGCTCCCGGCTCAGGCCGATCTGGATGTGGAAGGAGATCACTCCTCCTCCTCCTCCTCCTGCTCCTGCTCCGGTCCCGCCGCTGCTCCCTCCAGAGAACGGGAGCGGGCTGGGAGCGCGGATCAGCGGAGGCGCACTCATCGTGTCCCCGGAGAGTTGGAGTCCCGCAGGAACCGCAGCAGAACTTCAGCGGGTCTGTGGTGGCGCGGCGGCGCACGCGCGCACACCTCCGCGGGGGAAGAAGGCACCGACAGCGGAGTTTCGCAACTGATCAAGTGCAGAAAAACCCGGAGGACGAGGCTCGGCTGAGGCGCGAGGACACGCGCGGGGAACGGAGAGGGAGAACACGCATGACGACTGCGTGACGGGACCGCAGAGCCGCGAGGACTCCGGCGGACGGAGCCGAGCGCGTCAACAGCGCCCTGCGGGGGGGAGGAGGCGCGGGGAGGAGGCGGTCAGCAGCTGATCGCACTTCTTTCTAATTAACCTGCAGAGTCACGTGGTCCCGCCTCTGGCGCCATCTGTCAATCACCGGAACAGCGGAGTTAAAGTCTCAAAGTCTGCCTGAGAAATGAGCTGTTCCTCTTTTTTTTCCCCCCATAAACTTTTACATTTAAAGTTGTCCAGGAGCCTCTGACGTCACCGACCCTCCGACGCGCGTCTGCGGCGTCTCCCCGAGGTCAGGTCCGCGCGCCCGTGATTGGCTCAGGTGTGTTTGCGGGCGAGCCAATCAGAGCCAGCGTCAGGCTGCGTCAGCGACAGCAACACGTCAACGGGAGGCGCGTGTGCACGCGCGTGTCAGAGAGACAACACACACACACACACACACACCTGTTGAATGAAAGTCACAGGACAGAGTGAAATGAGTTGGTTGCTAGGAGACACATGCGTAAACACAATGACACACACTTCTGTCAGTCCTCCCACGCCTCAACCTCCATCATCTCCTTTCTGTGCTTATTTATGGACCACATGCATGCGCGTGTGTGTGTGCGTGTGCGTGTGTGTGTGCACATGAAGAGCAGTCTGGATTACCTGATCCACATCCCACCATAATTCAGAGCTGGTGTCTGAGGTCAGGCCACTTCCTGTCTGACGCCGCCGTAGCCCCGCCCACTCCCCGACGGTCTTATTTATAAGCCGATGATTCAGAGACGTTCCTGCATCTGCTCTGACACAGCGCCCCTTGTGGGCGGCGCCAGAAATAAGCCTGAGCCCGACGTTCGAAGTGAACGCTCGCTTGGCGGTTCATCGCCCGCCAGATCAGCCGGGACGCCGAACGGCGTGATCCTGCTCCCAGCACAGATCGCTGATCTCCAGAGTCGGGCAGGAAAAACCTTCCTCCGAAACATCTCCTCTGTTGCCATGGAGACAGTCGGTTTCACCTGGAGTCATGAGTTCTTGTGGTTTGAGAAAGGGTTCTGCTTTGGGGTCCACTTCCTGTTCGTGGCCGCTAACCTGCGTGACTTTCACACACACACACACACACACACACACACACACACACACACACACACACACACTTTTATATTTAACCTCATATTTGAGCTTTTGTTCTGTCGTCCTGATGAAGATTCACCACAGAAGAAGACCAGCTGCCCCTGCGGCTAACGCCATTGCCGGCTAACAGGCTAACGAGGCAGGCTAGCCTGGCTCAGCCACGGTAGCGGCGCGCTGTCCTACTTTACCGGCGTTTTTGTGCGAGCGAATCGCCGTGGAAATGAAAACAGCGGCGGAGAAGAATGGAAGCCCCTCAGAACTCATCAACAAGCTGTTAAATAATTCATCTGATTAAAATCTCGCCGCGCTCCCTCCATTCTGCAGCACTTCACACACTCCCATGTTCACACAGCTTTGTAGCGACACACACCGTTCATTCACACTCATGCATGAGTGAACTGAACACACACATGAACAAACTGACAGATTTGACACCCACCAGCCCCCCCGCCGCCGCCGCCGCCATCACGGGTGATAATCCTGTCGCTGTGGGACGGCGAGATGCAGCTAAAGTGCTAAAAAGCTGCCGTCTCTTCCATAAACTTGTTGTATGTTGTTGTGGAAATGTTTTGAACCGAAGTTTGCCGACGGCGGCGTGCGGCGAGGTACAACAATACGAGAGGAGGCTGGAGCTTGGCGGCGCGTCAGCCTGCAGGTCGCGGGGTCACGCCTGCAGCAAGTAACAGTTTGCCTTCGTTCCTGTCACATTGTTGGAGGGAAAACTGAGACACAAACACACGGAGACGATGTCGGGACTGTTCAGAGCTTCAGAACTCAGCCAATCAGAACCCCCCGGGTCCGTCTGAGGGTTCTGCCTCGACACAGCCGAACCATCGGGTCGCGTCTCGTTGTTAGAGCATTTTTAGACGTTGGACACAGACTGAATGGTTGATTGATTGACTGACAGCTACATTTACACACACACACACGCACACACACGTGCACACACACACACACGCGCACACACACGCGGGCAGGTTGTGAACGTCAGGGTGACGATGACACCCTCACCCCGTGCTGGCTGTTTCCCCGGTGAGCTGTATGTAAATATTGTCGGCGCCTGCTGCTGAGCCGCCGGCGTTCAGCTCTCATTTCCTGACAGATGTTGATGAAGAAAAAGATGAAAACAGCACCGCAAAAAAGGTGACAGGTCTGGAAAGGTGCCCCCCCCCCCCCCCCCCGCAACAATTAAATGTCAGAAGTCGTCAAGTTGATTTAAAAATGAGACAAAGGAAACGTGCTCACGTGACAAATCTGTGCAAAATCACCAAAACGATTCTATTTCATTAATGTCGCGCTAGCTAACACTTAGATTTGCTCAGATTATGCTAGCTCTAAATCTTTAGAATCTTTGGAAATGTTACTTCAGTAGCATTGAATTCATTGCATTCATTGTCATATGGCTACAACAGTTAGCTTTCTTAGCATTACCTAACTTTAGCAAAGTTAATTTATTGACACAAGGTTAGGCTAACAGATCTTAGCAATTATTACAGAACCCGACTGGGTCGCTGGCATGAATTTGTGCTAGCTGATATCTGAAGCATCGGAATTAGCTAAAACAGCAGCTACGATGTTGTCGTCGGTCATCGTCATCGATTCGCAAAGAGCCAAAATCATTTTCTCCTTTACCTCAGGCGAGAACATTTGTGCTAGCGTGTTTGTATTCTCCGAGGTTTTTCTATAAGCAGCAGATGAAGTGAAATCATTTGTATTCTGTCACCTTCTTCACCGTGAAGCTGCGACCGCCGCCGCCGCCGCCGCTCTGACATGATTAAATAAAGGCTGTTGGGTAATTTATTCCTCCGTGTTTCCGAGGAACATGTGTCGTGAGAAAGTCGACGTTCCTCAGGAGAACGCCTTTTGTTACTGACTCGTTAATCTATTTTAAAAGTGGCAGGTGAGGAACGCCACCCCCCCCCCCCCCCCCTCAAATCTGATACGATCAAATTCAAACGAGAGTAAGAGCCCGTGCACGCGCGTGCGCACGTTATTCACGCTTTTGTCTAATGGAAAACGTAAAAGATTTTACACATCGTTTTTTTTTGGGGGGGGGGCAGGGGGGGTGAAAAACCGCCAAAACTTCCCCGCCAAAATCAACAAAACCCGAAAAGTCCGCGCGCACCGCCAACTTTCGACAGCTGAGGTCGCGCGTCGCGTGACTGATCCGAGGTTTCCCACCTGTTAGCGCCGGGGCTAATAAAGCTAACGCGGTGGATGACCAGAGCAGCGCAGACGCCACTTGAATTCTTCATATATCTGTTTTCTAATGTTTTCCTGGGACCTTGTCGTCATGACGACCACTGCTGCGCGTGTCACCGCCGGCAGCTGCCAGATAATGAGGTTGTTTGTTGCCGCAATTACGCGCTGAGCTTAACGATGCAGCTGTAGCGACACCTGGCGGCGGCGCCCAAGCGACCACGTCCCCTCACACTCGGTTCGGAACGTCGACGGAAACGTTGCGTTATTGTTTCCTCACTTCCTGTTTCACGGTGATGGAACCATGTTGGCCCATCGGCCGCCGGGTTGTTTACATGACAAGTACGTGGTCAACACGTCTTACCTCATGTTTGCATGAATATTGTCTCTGTCAGTGTGTGTGTGTGTGCGTGTGTTGCGTGTGTGTGTGTGTGTGTGTGTGTGTGTGTGTGTGTGTGTGTGTGTGTGTTGGAAACCAGTACATGACCCATCTCACACCTAATAGAGCCCACAGGGACATGGGCAAGTTTACAGTTACCAGCTGTAAATTAAGATGTGTGTGTGTGTGTGTGCGCGTGTGTGTGTGTGCATGTGTGTGCGTGTGTGTGTGTGTGAGACACAGAGAGAGTCTATAGGGAGCCTTAATAACTGTTATCTGTCCCACTGGTCCTCATCATCACCCCCACCACACACACATCCTGGTACTACTGTTGTTGTGGGGACATCTTAGACATAATACATTACCCAGCTCCTTACCCCGACCACCAGAGCTAACCCCTAACTCTGACCTTTACCCTGACCTTTACCCTGACCTTTACCCTAATTTAAACACATTTCTAACCTCAACCCTGAAGAAACCCTCAAATAGTCATTTAAAGTTCTGAGGCCCGACCACAATGTCCTAATTTCCTAAAAATGTCCTCACTTTGCTAGATAAACTAGAATATTGGTACTCAGTATGTACAAGAACACACACAGACACACACACACAAACATTATTATTATTATTGTTGTTATTAGCTGTATTAGTATTAAAAATGGCTTAAATGGTAACTGTGATGTAGCCAATTAAACTTTAGTCTTGATGTCGATTATTCTGTAAAACCTAGCCTCATTATGTGTGTGTGCGTGCGTGCGTGCGTGCGTGCGTGCGTGTGTGTGTGTGTGTGTGTGTGTGTGTGTGTGTGTGTGCATGTGTGTGTTTAATTGCAGCAGCTTGCTCTGGTCCACGTCTCCTGGCTGCAGGTTAACCTGCGGCGGCCTCGACTCGTTGACTCTCCCCACTAACGAGGCTGCTGCTCCTGTTCCTCCTGTCCTCAGTGGTGACCACAACGGTGACCACGATGGTGACCATGGTGATCACGGCGGTGACCACGATGGTGACTACGATGGTGACCACGGCGGTGACCACGGCGGTGACCACGACGGTGACCACGACGGTGACCACGGTGGTGACCACGGCGGTGACCACGGCGGTGACCATGGCGGTGACCAAGATGGTGACCACGATGGTGACCACGGCGGTGACCACGGCGGTGACCACGGCGGTGACCATGATGGTGACCACGATGGTCACCACCGTGGTGACCATGGTGATCATGGCGGTGACCACGATCTCCTGGATCTCCTGCGCGCTTGTTTGTGTTTGTGTAATATTTGGACGGACAGACGTTAAACTGCGGCTCTGCCTGGTGGTGGCGCTCTGACTGGGCTCCTCAGACTGTTTTCTGATGAAAGTCGCGATAAGTTTAGGATTTAAAGTTTAAAAGAAGCCAATGTAATTGTTTTTCCTCTGCCTGCGTGTCAGTGTGTGTGCGTGTGTGTGTGTGTGCGTGTGTGCGTGTGTGTGTGTTTACGGCTGCCCTGTCAGAGGAGGTGTTCACAGCAGCTCCCGCTGGGCTCCACACATGCAGCTACTGAAACCTTGTTAGAGCTTATAATGAGCCATAAAAGTGCTCAGCTGTGTTAAACCTGTGTGTGAACATCACCTGTCTGCACACACACACACACACACACACACACACACACCACACACACACACACACACACCACACACACACACACACCCTCCCACAGGAACACATAAAGCCATATTGTTCCTGGTCTGATTGCTGTGATAATTAATGTTGCACACGAGCAGGAAAGCACACTGAGACCAATTACGGCGTCCAGCGTGACAGCGTGACGATGCGGCGGTGTCACTTTAGCGTAAGTACCCTCGTGTTCCGCCGCCGAGCTGTAGAACGTGAACGTTCTCACCGCTTTCTGAGGTTCCCACTCAGCAGACCCGTGTGGTGCCTGAGCTCGTACGATGACAAGGGCGCCGCTCCCCTGTTGTGGGCGGAGCTTCAGCGCCGTTCCAACATGACCGGTCACAGCAGGAGCATCCTCCCCTCGTCCTCAACGCCAGACCGACCTGGACCAGTGTGACGCCAGGCAGGTCAAAGGTCACCGCTCCCCCCCGTGGGGGGGGGCAGGACTCTGGAGCCTGCAGGTGGGAGCGCGCTCGCCTGTAGCGCAGCGACCGCACGCTCGGCCTCTGGAGCTTCGATCCAGCGTAATTAAAAGCAGCAGAGGCTCTCGTCTCAGCCTGGAAACATGTGGCAACTTGTTAATTTCCCTCCTGCGAGCGTCCCCACGGAGACGGCGCCAGATGGGCCGGAGTCACCTGAGGACCGGGAGGAGGCTCTGATGAAGATGCCCTCCTATTGATCTGACACTCGCGCTGATTATTTTTGCCTGGTTCCCATTCACACACACGCGAAGCTACACGTTGACCTTCACCTGCTCCTACTGTCACGAGCGCTTCCGCCTCCTGTTCCGAACCATCGGGCGCCGCTCTCCAGGCTAAAAATGAGTGTGGCGATATTTATGGAGCCACATCTCCACAGACGGTGCTGATGGTGGGCTGGTGTCCACGCAGGTGTGTGTCTGCTGCCCATCATGGCTGTGGTGATGCCATCTACCATGTCTGTCAGTCACAACTGCAGGAAGTGGAACCTTCCAGGTTCAGCAGGAACCTTCTAGGTTCAGCAGAAACCTTCCAGTTCAGCAGGAACCTTCCAGGTTCAGCAGAAACCTTCAGGTTCAGCAGGAACTTTCCAGGTCCAGCAGAAACCTTCCAGGTCCAGCAGAAACCTTACAGGTTCAGCAGGAACCTTCTAGGTTCAGCAGAAACCTTACAGGTTCAGCAGGAACCTTCCAGGTTCAGCAGAAACCTTCTAGGTTCAGCAGAAACCTTACAGGTTCAGCAGGAACCTTCCAGGTCCAGCAGAAACCTTCCAGGTTCAGCAGAAACTTTCAGGTTCAGCAGGAACCTTCCAGGTTCAGCTGAAACCTTCTAGGTTCAGCAGAAACCTTACAGGTCCAGCAGAAACCTTCCAGGTCCAGCAGCTTTGTATATTGAAGAGTTTATCCGAGTTTACATCAAACCAGACGTTGATATATTCAAATAGAATCATTTTAATCAATAAAAACATTAGCTCATGGTGTGTGTGTGTGTGTGTGTGTGTGTGTGTGTGTGTAGGTGCATTCGTGTGCGTGTGCACATGCGTAGTGTGTGTGTTGAACGTCTGTCTCAGTAGTTATTATAAATACAGTGACATGTTGGCTGGTTAATTAAGGTGTATAATTCTTGTTGTTGAGTTGTCACATAAAGAAGGATGATAATAGACTCAGTTTGTGTGTGTGTGTGTGTGTGTGTGTGTGCGTGTGTGTGTGTGTGTGTGTGTGTTAGATAATAATTGGAGGAAGGGTTGGTGCTGGGTAATAATTGGGTGTCTGAGCTACAAACATGGTGACGGCGGCAGCCTGTTGTTATCGCGTGTTTGTCGTGTTTGTTGTAAAGCTAAAGAGAAAAAACATGGTGGATGTTTACACTGACTGACTGTAAACAGCAGGAATAAACAACGCCACGGACGCACAACACGCCGCCGCGAGCACACCGCAACTGTTATTACTGCTGCTATTTTTATCATTGTTATTAGCAGCAGTGGTGGAAATACTTGGACTAATTAGTGGGGTTTTTCATCATTAATAAACATGATAACACGATTCGTCGTTATAACGTCTGCAAATGTATTTGTGTTTGTTCCGGAGAGGCTGAACTCGGTGCTTGAATGATGATTGTGGGCAGAAAACAAGTTTTAAACCGCTTTGAACTTTGAAGCTGCTGCCCGCTTGTGTATAATTTGGAGCGTAAAATAAAGGAAATGAATATTAAGCGGACTCGATTCCTGTCCTCCCTCTTTCACTGTTCTCTGCTGCCATCTGCAGGCGTCCGCCGAGCCTGCACGCGCGCACGCACGCACGCACGCGGCGCGGCTGCAGTCATAAAATGGTGACGCGCTTCTCTGCAGATTTCTGCAGTGAATCTTGTTTTGTGTTTATGTGTTCGGACGTGACGTCGCAAAGAATCAAAGATGTCGCGGACAGACGCTCACTCGTCGCGGTTTTTGATGCCCGAACAACCAGGAAACACGTTTGTCGAGTTCAGACACTAACAATCCTCTTTGTTCCCTACATTGTCCATTGATCCACTTCAGTCATCGACATGAACAGACACTGATGAGGGCGCGATCGTGCGTGATGCGCTGTGCAAACATGATTTCCGTCTTTCTTTTCGCGTCTGCGCCTGTTTTTGTCTCCTCGCGTCCCTGCAGGTCCTCGTGGCCCATGTTTCCACCTGCCAGTGACTGTGTCAGCTATAGGATTGTGGAGCTCCGCCCATATGGCACGAGGTGTCGAGTCAGGTGGGAATTGAACTCGCAGAGAAGGCGGACGTCCACACTCCCTCTGTCATCGCACAAAATCTTTAGGTTGTTTTTTGCAGCTCTGATTAAAGGTGTCGTCACCATGTCACGATAATATGAGTGTGTGTGGTGTGTGTGTGTGTGTTGTGTGTGTGTGTGTGTGTGTGTGTGTGTGTGTGTGTGTGTGTGTGTGTGTGTTAGATAATAATTGGAGGAAGGGTTGGTGCTGGGTAATAATTGGGTGTCTGAGCTACAAACATGGTGACGGCGGCAGCCTGTTGTTATCGCGTGTTTGTCGTGTTTGTTGTAAAGCTAAAGAGAAAAAACATGGTGGATGTTTACACTGACTGACTGTAAACAGCAGGAATAAACAACGCCACGGACGCACAACACGCCGCCGCGAGCACACCGCAACTGTTATTACTGCTGCTATTTTTATCATTGTTATTAGCAGCAGTGGTGGAAATACTTGGACTAATTAGTGGGGTTTTTCATCATTAATAAACATGATAACACGATTCGTCGTTATAACGTCTGCAAATGTATTTGTGTTTGTTCCGGAGAGGCTGAACTCGGTGCTTGAATGATGATTGTGGGCAGAAAACAAGTTTTAAAAAAACCGCTTTGAACTTTGAAGCTGCTGCCCGCTTGTGTATAATTTGGAGCGTAAAATAAAGGAAATGAATATTAAGCGGACTCGATTCCTGTCCTCCCTCTTTCACTGTTCTCTGCTGCCATCTGCAGGCGTCCGCCGAGCCTGCACGCGCGCACGCACGCACGCACGCGGCGCGGCTGCAGTCATAAAATGGTGACGCGCTTCTCTGCAGATTTCTGCAGTGAATCTTTGTTTTGTGTTTATGTGTTCGGACGTGACGTCGCAAAGAATCAAAGATGTCGCGGACAGACGCTCACTCGTCGCGGTTTTTGATGCCCGAACAACCAGGAGACACGTTTGTCGAGTTCAGACACTAACAATCCTCTTTGTTCCCTACATTGTCCATTGATCCACTTCAGTCATCGACATGAACAGACACTGATGAGGGCGCGATCGTGCGTGATGCGCTGTGCAAACATGATTTCCGTCTTTCTTTTCGCGTCTGCGCCTGTTTTTGTCTCCTCGCGTCCCTGCAGGTCCTCGTGGCCCATGTTTCCACCTGCCAGTGACTGTGTCAGCTATAGGATTGTGGAGCTCCGCCCATATGGCACGAGGTGTCGAGTCAGGTGGGAATTGAACTCGCAGAGAAGCGGACGTCCACACTCCCTCTGTCATCGCACAAAATCTTTAGGTTGTTTTTTGCAGCTCTGATTAAAGGTGTCGTCACCATGTCACGATAATATGAGTGTGTGTGGTGTGTGTGTGTGTGTGTTGTGTGTGTGTGTGTGTGTGGTGTGTGTGTGTGTGTGTGTGTGTGTGCTTGTTCTCCCTACATGTTGGGCACCGAAATAATAATTCTACTCGCAAAATCAGGAACGTTTCTGGGAAGTGAAGATATTTTGGCTGCTCCTCAAGGAGTGTTTGAAGGTTCAGACAAATATTTGCATCTACTGTCAAAGATGGATGAGAGGATGGATGAGAGGATGGATGGATGGATGGATGAGAGGATGGATGAGAGGATGGATGGATGGATGAGAGGATGGATGAGAGGATGGATGGATGGATGAGAGGATGGATGGATGGATGAGAGGATGATGAGAGGATGGATGGATGGATGAGAGGATGGATGAGAGGATGGATGATGGATGAGAGGATGGATGAGAGGATGGATGGATGAGAGGATGGATGAGAGATGGATGAGAGGATGGCTGGCTGGCTGCGCGGCTGGCTGGCTGCTGGCTGGCTGGCTGCGTGGCTGGCTGCTGGCTGGCTGCTGCTGGCTGCGCGGCTGGCTGCGCGGCTGGCTGGCTGCGTGGCTGGCTGCGCGGCTGGCTGGCTGCTGGCTGGCTGCGCGGCTGGCTGGCTGCGTGGCTGGCTGCGCGGCTGCTGGCTGGCTGGCTGGCTGGCTGCGGCTGGCTGGCTGGCTGGCTGGCTGGCTGGCTGGCTGGCTGGCTGCTGGCTGGCTGGCTGCGCGGCTGGCTGGCTGCTGGCTGGCTGCGTGGCTGGCTGGCTGCGCGGCTGGCTGCTGGCTGCGTGGCTGGCTGCTGGCTGGCTGCGCGGCTGGCTGCGCGGCTGGCTGGCTGGCTGCTGGCTGCTGGCTGCTGGCTGCTGCTGCTGGCTGGCTGCTGGCTGCTGGCTGCTGGCTGCTGGCTGGCTGCTGGCTGGCTGGCTGCTGGCTGCTGGCTGGCTGCTGGCTGCTGCTGGCTGCTGGCTGGCTGGCTGGCTGCTGGCTGCTGCTGGCTGCTGGCTGGCTGCTGGCTGGCTGCTGGCTGCTGGCTGGCTGCTGGCTGGATGGAGCCGTTTACCTCCTCCCCTCCAGCTCCTGCTCCCTCGCCCCGGTGCTGACGGAGGCGAGGGAGCAGGAGCCGCTCTTCTTCTTCTGCTGCTTTATCTCCTCTCAGCTTCGGTGCTTCAGCTGAAATCTAATTTGAGTGAAAACGCGTTTCCAGCTGTTCGGTTGACACAAACCAACCAAAACACGTTTTCTTTCAACGCAAAAACACACGGCGGCCATCTTCATCTGCACATCAATGGCTGCTGAGCGGAGCTGAGCGCTGCACAGGGTACTAATTACAATCTGGGTGTGTGTGTGTGTGTGTGTGTGTGTGTGTGTGTGTGTGTGTGTGTGTGTGTGTGTGCGGGAGAGAGAGAGATTAGCCCCGCCCCCTCCTCTCTATGATAACTGAACAGAGGAAGAATAAACGTATTGAGCTATAGTGAAGTAGTGAAGGAGACGAGTGGAAATGATCCTGTTGAGTCCCTCTCCTCCCTCCCTCTCTCCTCTCTCTCCCTCTCCTCCCTCGCCTCTCCTCTCTCCTCTCCTCTCCTCTCTCCTCTCTCCTCCCTCTCCTCTCCTCTCCTCTCTCCTCTCCTCCTCCCTCCCTCTCTCTCTCCTCTCTCTCCTCTCCTCCCTCTCTCCTCCCTCTCCTCTCTCCTCTCTCCTCTCCTCTCTCCTCCCTCTCCTCTCTCCTCTCTCCTCTCCTCGTCCCTCCCTCTCTCCTCTCCTCTCTCCTCCCTCCCTCTCTCTCCTCTCTCCTCTCTCTCTCCTCCCTCCCTCTCTCTCTCCTCCCTCTCTCTCTCCCTCTCCTCTCCTCTCTCCTCTCTCCTCTCCTCTCTCCTCCCTCTCCTCTCCTCTCCTCTCTCTCTCCTCCTCTCTCTCTCCTCTCTCCTCCTCTCCTCTCTCCTCCCTCCCTCCCTCTCTCCTCCCCCCCTCCCTCTCCTCCCTCCTCTCTCCTCCCTCTCTCCTCCCTCCCTCTCCTCTTCCTCCCTCTCTCTCTCCCTCCCTCTCTCCTCCCTCCCTCTCTCCCTCCCTCCCTCTCCTCTCTCTCTCCCTCCCTCTCTCCTCTCTCCTCCCTCTCTCTCTCTCTCCTCCCTCCCTCCCTCCTCCCTCTCTCCTCCCTCCTCTCTCTCCTCTCCTCCCTCCCTCCCTCCCTCCCTCTCCTCTCCTCTCCTCCCTCTCCTCTCTCTCTCCCTCTCTCCTCTCTCCTCCCTCCCTCTCCTCCCTCCTCTCTCCTCTCTCTCTCCTCTCTCTTCCCTCCCTCCCTCTCCTCTCTCCTCTCCTCCCTCTCTCCTCTCTCCTCCCTCCCTCTCTCCTCCCTCCCTCTCTCCCTCCCTCCTCTCCTCTCCTCTCTCCCTCCCTCCCTCCCTCTCGTCCTCCCTCCCTCTCTCCCTCCCTCCCTCTCCCTCTCTCCTCCTCCCTCTCTCCTCCCTCCTCTCTCCTCCCTCTCTCTTCCCTCCCTCTCTCCTCCCTCTCTCTCTCTGAGGTGAACTATGAGTTAAACACCCCCCCCATATCTATTATGCAAACAGAAGTGTTTAATTGTCCACATATTTGCATGTGGTGGGTAAATGAATTATACAAGAGCTCCGTCTCCTAGCAACCGGCCAGGATGGGGGTGGGAAGGAGGTGATTGGCGGCTCCGGATGACATCAGGATGTCAGGGAGAACGTTCTGGAGACAAAAGGTGGACTCTGGACGCCTCCACGTGGACGCCACCTTCGGTCTGACGTGCAGGCGTTTGTGCTGTGACGTCACCGATCGGCCACGCCCAGCCGGCGTGACGCCGCTGCCGTGCGGGGGCGGCGAATGGCGGCGTTCGGGCCCCTGGGGGCCACGGCCCCGCAGGTTCTGTGTGGAGGGCGGAGGAACAGGCAGCTGGCAGGTTGGAGGCTCCTCATTGGCTGTTTCCCCGCGTGGTTTTGCAGATGAGCGCTTCAAGCGGCGTCCCCGCAGGTCTGCCATCTTTATGAGCCTCATCACTCTTTAATGCCGTCACTCTTCTGCTGCGTCTAATTGGCTCTGCAGCCCAATTAGCTCTGGCTGTTAGCACCTGCTACTCCCCCGAACCACTTTAAGACCCGACAATTAACCATTATCAGAGGAGAACGGCATTGTGGGACTTTAGTCGGAGGTGTCAAGTTTTTGTCAGAGTGTTTCAGGTGTCAAACAGTGTCGAAACGCGAGTCATTTAGCAGTGTGAGGTATGAATTATGGAGACGCCGCCGCGGCGTAGCTGCTGCAATCAGTTCAGTGGTGACAAAAAGGCTCTTAGACGTGTCAGAATGTGCAGCTGCCGCAGCCGATCCGGTCGCATTAAACGCTGCGACTGATTAACCGCGGTTCAGCTGGAAACTCCCATCATCCTCTCTGATGGTTCTGGGGCCCTAAAAGCTTTGATTCTGCCCGAGCAGCTTTGATAAAACGCAAACAAATTCCCAGAATGCACCTGGGCTGATTTTACAAGCATTATGGGGGTGTGTGGATGGAACCCGTAGATTTTGTGTGTGTGTGTGTGTGTGTGTTTGACTAAGCGTGTTCACACACACACACGTGTTTCGTGTCATTCAGCTGATTTATAACTGGGCGAGCGAGTATCAAGAGACTGAAGGTGAAAAGGGAGAGAGTGGTTTGGTTTCTTCTCACTTCAGTGGCTTCAAACACGACCGGCGTGTTCAGACAGGGGAAACTACTTCCTGTTGCGCAACATCGGCGCGGCGACTGATTCCTGATCAATAATCACTGGACAGACGATCGTGGCCGATGGCTCCGTCCGGCTGTACCGAGGATCAAACACACAACCACTGTAAAAGGAGACACACGCACACACACACACACACACACACACACACACACCATTCCTCGAACGTTTCTTTTTTTACTCGTGTTGAACAACAAGCTGCGACAGAGATTCTCTCATCTCCACTGTTCTTCATCAAGAACGTCAAACATAATCACATCACTGGGCCTGTGTGTGTGTGTGTGTGTGTGTGTGTGTGTGCGTGCGTGTGTGTGTGTGGTGTGTGTGGGTGCATGTGTGTGTGTGTGCGTGACCTAGAGAGACAGAGACTGAAAACCCAGCAGGAGATTTTGACCCAGAAAACAAAATACAACAGATCATATCATTTTTATGGAGGCTATTTATATTAAGATTATGTTTGTGTGTGTGTGTGTGTGTGTGTGTGTGTGTGTGTGTGTTACACTATAAAACTGTAACAGATCTTTCAGAAAAAAGACGCACATGTCCAAGTGTTTGCGTTAGCTTTCCCCCTTTGACCCGGACGTTAGCGTGCTAACAGGCTAGCGCAGCCTGCCCCAGGGTGCCCGGCAGTTGTCCACAGGTGAGGTGCATTGTGGTAAATGTAGGCCCATCTCACACACGAACCGTGGGATTGCGTGTTAATCCCTCTCTCGTGTTGTTTTTCCCTCCGTACTTGAACCTGCGCTGACCTCTGAACTTTGACCCGGTTCCTGCAGGTCGGCCTGTGTGTGTACAGTTGTGATCCCTTCAGGCTGGCTCTTCCTCTTTCCGCCTCCCCCCTCTCCTCCCCCTCTCCCCCCCCGTCCCCCCCCCGCAGTGTTGCGTGCTAGCTGCTCTCCTCTTTATCCAGCTCGCTGCTCTGACGTTAACACGCTGTGACATGTTACACTGAAACTACTTTATGGAATCAATATTATATTCACAGGCAGTGACACGGCCGACTAAAAACAGTGCGTGTGTGTGCGTGCGCGCACGTGTGCGTGTGTGAGCGGAAACTCCTGCACTTCTGAGGACCGAGTAAAAGGGAAGTAGTAAAAGGGAACTCCCACTAAATGAGGACACCACTAATACGTGAATGGATTTGTGACTTTGTCGGTTTGGTTCTTTTTTATTTTAATTTTTAATCGTTTGAGGACTGTAAATCACCTGATTCGCTACCTAAATTGTCCCGTGGACCTTCTCTCAGGGGGATTTTAACGCAAATTCCAGTTATTTCTGGTGTTTTATTAGCGACGACATTTGGATGTTTATAAAAACGAAAATTCCCATTTAACATCGTGAAATTCAGCAATGATCTCATCCATGAAGACAGCAAACAAACTTTAGAAATCCTTCAGGCTTCATGCTGCAATAACCTGTCCAACCAAATATAACAATATACGAAGCTCAGGAACACTGGTGGAGGTTCTGACCCTGGTCTGGTCCACCTGCTCTCACAGTCTCACCAGCAGGTGAATAAATAATTCACTGGCTTTAACCTGATTTCCATCTGAAAAATTTAAAACACGCAAACAGAAGAGAAGAAAACGGTCCAAAAGACAGGAAAATAAAATGTTAAAGCACAGATTATCATCTAACTACGCACTGTCCTCACAAGAGTGGAAGGTGTGTGTGTGTGTGTGTGTGTGTGTGTGTGTGTGTGTGTGTGTGCGTGAGGTCTCCACATTAATGTAAACACAGCTGGGGGTGGGGGTGGGGGGTAAAGCCCAAAGATCAACCAGGAAGGAATAAATGTGGAATGAGGGAGTAGCAAAGGGGGCGTGGCCACAACGATGGGCGGGGCCGAAGAAGAGTTCAGCCAGAGATTTTAGACTCTTTTACTTTTTCCATATTTTGTTGTTGTTCTATTTTAAAAAAAGACCCAAATAATCTGCAGTTTGGTGTAAGAACCAGATGTTCAGAGCTCCTACAGGATGGGATGGAGGCGATGTGGAGAAGACAACGGATCCGCTGGACTGAAGGTTCCCAGAACCACTTTGGCTTCCGTCATTCCAGAATGGAAGAACTCTGACGTCCTCACGTGTGAAGGAAACCATCTTTATGGGGCAGCCTGGTGGGAGCGGCGTCCAGTGACTTTAAACTAACTTTCCTGGCAGCACAGAGAGTCGATGTGTTGATATCAGCTGCTGGAACACGGCTCACGCGTGACTAAGCAGGTTTTATTCTGCTGACCTTCAACGTCCTTGAGGTTGGCAGGTCTGAACGACATTCAGAACACAGTCCTGACGCCGCTCAGGGGCTGTGGGCCAGGCCAGACCAGCTCCGCTGCCATGGATTCTGGATTCTTTTCGGCAGTTAAAGACGCTTTACTGCAACGCTGCGGGCCGTTTCCATGGAAACAGATATGAAGCCTAAACTGAGTCGCTGAGATTTAATAAACGTTCTTGTGTGTGCTCAACTTTCCAGCCTACAATGTATGCTGGGGGTTCGACATGATGTCATTACACACACACACACCCATCCCAGCAAAATGCTGTGTGTGTGTGTGTGTGTGTGTGTGTGTGTGTGTGTTTTCACATATTAAGGTCTAGGCTTTGTTACTGGGTATGAATAGAAGTGTCTGTGTGTGTGTGAGAGTGTGTGTGTGTGTGTGTGTGTGTGTGCGTGTGTGTGTGTGTGTGTGTGTGTGTGTGTGTGTGGTGTGGTGTGTGTGTGTTGTATTGAGTGTGTTGCACTAACAAGGTCCAGGCCTCAGCAGGATGACAATCTTAACGAGCTGTCTGTCACTCTTCAGCACTCAGCTCAGACCTCTGTGTCATTAATGGCTCCCCCCCCTCACTCTTTGTGTGTGTGTGTGTGTGTGGTGTGTGTGTGTGTGTGTGTGTGTGTGTGTGTGAGTGAGTGGTATAAATGGAATAATGTCTCAGCAGGACAGAAAAAACATTTATTCTCTTTTGCCGCCACAATGTCAATGCTCCAATGTTTGCTTTTCCCTGTGTGTACGTGTGTGTGTGTGTGTGTGTGTGTGGAGAGAGAGTGAGGCAGAGAGAGATCTGAAGTAAAAGACAATTTAAATGTGTTATGATTCTTGTATTTTTCAGGAATGTGTGAAGACGATGGGGCGTGGCTAATATCTATCTGGGCGGGGTCTAACCCCGTGGCGTGGGCGGGGCTTATCCTAGTGACGTGAGGCTGGACCAGTCGTCCCAGTTACTGATAATGAAATGTGCTGGGGGAGTGAAGAGAGGGTTCTGAAAGATAATCTGAGTGAAATTGTGGGATTAATCACGTGAATTCACAGATAATCTGATTGAAACAATCATCAAGTCACCTCTGATGTTAAAATGTAAAACAGCGTTCAGCATCAGAAGAGTCCCCATAAATATAGTAAAAGGTCTTAATACTCTTTAATCTGAAACGCGAGGTCTTTGATGCTACGGTTTGTCTGTGTTCTTGATTTAATGACTTTCAACACTGTCGAATCATATTATTGTAATTACAGTAATTACAACATTTCTCTACTGCCTCGGCAATTAGAAAGAGAAGTAAGAAAAAAAAACACTTTGAAGAGGAAGATTTAGTCAAAAATCATTTAGGATTGGTTTTCATTTTATTTATTAGCAAATAGTTCACTTTATCGTGCACATGCACGTGGGAGCGCACACACACACACACACACACACACACAAAGAGCTCCACTTTTAATTGGATTTCAACATCAGGAGGTGTCAATCAAATGTCTTTACAAACCAACAATCTCTTCAAAACGCCATTATGTACACCAACGGACCCCGAGGGCACACACACACACACACACACACACACACACACACACACACACACACATCCAGAGCTCTCTAAGAACATTTTCTTGGGGCCTCAACGTGTCATGAGCTCCCATCAACCCACCAACAGCTAATTATAGTGTGTGTGTGTGTGTGTGTGTGTGTTGTGTGTGTGTGTGTGTGTGTGTGTGTTGTGTGTGTGTGTGAGTGTGTGCGTGCGTGTGTGTGCGTGTTGCTTGTCCAGTGAAGGTTTTGGGCTTCTGCTGTCCTGCCTCAGTTTCAGAGGACTGGTTGATCCTGATGCTACAGCCGTTAGCATTGTTAGCTGCCGGAGCGGCGTTCCTGCTGTTGGGATCTCCTGGTTTCCGTGGCAGCAGCATCGGGATCATCACCGGGAAGCCGAGCAGCAACACCGAAGGTTGTGTGTTGAAATCCTGCAGTGGGTCGGGGGCTCGTGACCCCATATTCCAGACAGGATTAGATGATGCTCTCTGTTTCTGTCCTCTGTTAGCATCGATGCTTCTGATTGGATATACGCTAACGCTAACCGGTCCGGGCCCAGAACGGACTCTGGTCCTGATGCAGGACCAACTTCTCACCTTTGACCTGCAGCAAATTCAACCTAATCTGAGAGTTTATCTAGAACATCTGAGCTAATCTGATTGAGTTCCTGGTGAATGCTGGGGGCAGGAACTCTTCAGGAACTGTTCCTCTCACTTGGTCCTCTGGATGGGTCAGATCCTGGTCTGGGTTCAGCCCGTCACCTGGAGCAGGAACCTGGAGCAGGAACCAGGAGCAGGAACCAGGAGCAGGAACCAGTATAAATTCCTGTAAATGGCCGATATTCATACGTTCGCGTATGAATATCTGTACTTTCTGTTTTTAACCCGTGTGTGTGTGTGTGTGTGTGTGTGTGTGTGTGTGTGGTGTGTGTGTGTGTGTGTGTGGTGTGTGTGTGTGTGTGTGGGCCACCTGCTGTGTGTATGCCTGTTCAGCTGCTCTCCCACTGCGTCTGCAGCCAAATAATACTTCATTAAAATACCAATAAATACTCTGGGAAATGACTCAAACATTCAGGCAGAAAAGAACTTAATTAAAATACCAATAAGCAATTAACGTAATTTCATCACCAATAAATAATCAACTTCATCCAAATACCAGGCGGGAGCCAACTTCATTCAGAACGGCAGCCAATCAGAGGCTGGAAGAGGAGTGTGTTGATGCGGGGTGTGTTTGTGCAACATTGTAGTGTGTGTGTGTGTGTGTGTGTGGTGTGTGTGTGTGATTTCCATGGTAATCACCCCGGCCGTGCTCTGGATAAGATCTGTTTTATTCTTCCTGCGCTCATCTCACAGCTGGACCTTTGTCTTCCTCCTTCGCCTCCTCTTTTCTTTCAGTCGCTCCCTCGCTCGCCCTTCCTCTCCTTCTCTCTCTCACATGTTAATTTCTGCTAGTTGGGAGGAAACTAGAGAACAGAGGGATGGATGAGCAGACGAGTGAAGCGTCCTGTTGTGGCACAGACACGAACCTAGAGATCACCCCCCCCCCACACACACACACACACACACCACACACACACACACACACACACACACAAGCGCCAGTCACGGTGGATTGATGGTTAGCTGTAGCATGTTAGCTCGACCTCTGAGCAGCTTCAAATAACCTGCTGATTCTGTCCAACGCGACCTCTGCGGTCTGGGTTAAAGGTCAGCCGAGGTCACGTGACCTCGGAGTAAAGATGGCCGTCGGCGTCCCGAGGACGAAGCGGCGCCGAGTGTGTAAAGGAAAAGGAGGCGGAGAAAATGGAGCCGAGCTGTTGGGAAACACACAAACAGTTTGCGATTTTGTCCCCAGAGTGAGAAGAAATAACGAGGGACAAATAACGAGGGACATCGTCTCATCGGACGCCAGGTGAGTTTCCACCTCATCAGCGGGTTCCAGCAGGTCGCGGCTCGCCGCCGCGGCCGATAATCAAGTCCTCACACTTTTGGCACCGAGACCCGGAGAGGTGGCAGAAGATAATGAAGGTGTGCGTGTGTGTGTGTGTGCGCGTGTGTGTGTGTGTGTGTGTGTGTTTGGGCTGCAGGTCAGCAGGTCGAGTCGCTCTGGACCTGAGGGTCCACCTGGAGGATCTCACCGTTTAGGTCAAAGCTTGGAGCCACAAAGAAGAAAATTTGATCTGGTTTTAAAGAGACGCTCAGAAGTGGATCAGAACCTGAGCGGGACGAAGGTCCAGGCAGGAAACGGATCACAGTCTGAGCTCTTGTTCATCTCACCAGGATCTGAACAGTCAAACGGGGAGATCAGCAGAATCCAACAGGCCCAGTTCTGGTTCTGGTTTGCCTGTAGAACCTTTTCCAGGACGGTTAAAGATCCGTCAGTTTTCTCATCAACGTTCCCGACGAAACGGGGTAAAAAAAAAAAAAAAAAAGGTATTTTCAGGATGCCGGTTAGCCCGGACCCCCGGGTGAGTCTGAACAGTCATTTGTCAGCGTGCTGGTCTCGGCGGGGCTCCGGAACCGGCGGCTGCGTGACAGACGGGCTGACAGATCCTCGATGTGAGAAGATGGAATAATCTAACCTCTGTGGACGGAGTCGTCGCACCCGCGCCGCAGGAAACGGGACGATGTGGCGGCAGGAATGTCGATAAGAAGGTTATGTGCTGGGGCCAATTTATTCCTCCTGGCAGGGTGGGAAGGCCCCTGAGCCGGGGGGGCCCGAGCGGAGGGGCCGTGACGGAGCCTCTCTCTGCTGACGCTGGGGGCCGCCGTCAGGATCCAGCCAATCACGCGCCGGCGCGGCCACAGGAGCGAGGCCGAGGAGCGTTTTCGACCCACCAACAAAGAAGAACGGAGCCTGGAAACGGGTGTCAGCGGCTCCTCGCTCTCCTGAAGGTTCCCCCCTCGTTGCGTGGCGGTAACCGTGGCGATTAGGACGCCACAGGAAGTTCCTGCCCACTGTCCGGGGTGCTTTACACGTCCGGGGTGCTCCTTATGGCGTCAGGTTACCGTGACGATGCTTCCGGGGAAGCTTCGAGGTTGCGTCCGTGGACGGCGTTGAGGAAACGGGCCTCGGACACGTTCGCCTGCAGGGGGCGCTCTGCCGGGGGGAACCCTGTTTGTTCCTGAGTGCTTGTTTATTGCAGCTATACACACATTAAATAAACCCATGTGATGGGAATACCTGAAGTTAAAGCCACCCACACACACACACACACACACCTACACACACCTCAGCGACCACCTCTGTCTCAGCTCTGCCACTCGACAAGCTAATTTAGCCAATTACACACAGGTGCGATGCTAATTTCCCCGAGCTGGCAGTCAGCTCCTGGAGGAGGTAAAAATAACGAAATTACACCCATCTGTCCCCCTGCTGGCAGGCGGGCTCTCCCACCGGGTGTCGTCTCTGCTGCCACTGCAAAATACACACACGCGACAACACACGCGCGCGCGCGCACGCACACGGATGATAACAGAGGAGGAGACGAGCGGAGTGACTGCACATTCGATTGCTCTATCTGCTCTTTGTTTGAAGCTTTCAACAGGTCCTCCATGAAACAACAATCCCCTGCAGGAAAACAAGAAGCGGCGTGACATTTCAGCATGGAGGGATAATTATGTGAGGAGCTGAAGGCCTTCAGAGCCTGGCAGAAGTTCAGGTAATATTTTAAATGCAAATGCAGGTGACTGTGATTTCCCCTTCGGGGGGGGGGGGGGTTAGGCTGTGGAGCTGTGGATGTTCCACAGAGTTCCTGATGAAACAGCTGAACCCGCTAACCTTAAAGCTAAAGCTGCGCACACGTGGCGGCAGAGGGGTAAACGGGCAACGCCACGCAAAGCGGGGAAGGTTTCGGTCCGAGTTACGTCAAAAATAAATGTTGATTTGATCACGTGATCTTAAACAGTGATTACTGCTGTTGTGAGTATCGCTGGATGGAGCTAGCTAACACAGGAACAGCGGCGTTAGCATCTGGTGCTGACTGATATGTTAGCAACAGATGCTGGAACTGTGGCCGTTCTCCAGTTCTCCAGATGTGCGCGTGTTGTAAAATTCCAGGAAATTAATCAGAATACAAGCATTTTATTTATTTATTAAAAATCCCCTAAAAGAAAATGTGTTTTCGTCCTTGAAAATAAACAAAAACCCCTCACTTCTGTATCAACTTTAATCCAACTTCATTAATACGGCCCAGAACGGTCTCTAGGCGCTCCACGGAACCACAGGGACTAACCCAAAACAAGCAACGTGGCGGGGAAAACTCCCCCTTTTAACAGGATGAAACCTCGAGCAGGACCACGATCAAATGCTGGCATCATCGTGCCGTCAGCAGAGGTCAGAGGTCACCATCTGATCTGCCGGTGGGAGCCGACTGGACAAAATTAGCCCGACTCCTGTGACGTGGCCTCTCGGCTCATCCGTGGTGCGTTTGTGGCATCTAGTGGTGATCGGCTGTGACTGCAGAGGTTTAAGCCCCGCGGGACGCTGCGAGCACTCCTCCGCCCGCGCGCCTCATCCCGTCCTCCTTTCAGAATTAAGAATCATATTTAGGAAAACGAACGGAGTGAATCTTTATTTTTGGCCTAAATCGCGCTATCCTCCGCCTCCACTAGAGGGCAGAAACGTGTGTTTCCTTATTTCTTCCGCTTCCGTCTGCCGAAATCACAGAAGAAGAAGGACCGGAAGTCGTCTTCTTTAACTTGTTGCTAACTTGTGTTGTTCTGACACGGTTAAAATGAACAGACTTGAAATGAAGCCGCCGGAGTTCGACTCCTATGAAATCGAGGAGCCGAGTGATGAGGAGCGGGCCAGCAGCAGGTTGGGAACACCGATATCTGTAAATAAGTGACAGACACGAGAGGCTAAAGCGCAGCTAGCGAGAGGAATGCTAACATGTCAACATACTGGACGGCGTGTTTACATGGTTGACGCGGAGATAGTTTAAACGTTGTTTTCCACAGCACAAGATCATTTAAAGATGAAGTTATCTCGTTGGATGAAATAAAAAAAAAATTAGCCCAATATTACGCCCCAAAAAAACTTGTTAAGTGGTTTAAGAGTGATTCCTCTTTTGTTCTACGCGGGTCAGTTCGGAGGACGAGCTGGACGTGCTGCTGAACGGGACTCCGGACCAGAAGAAGAAGCTGATCAGAGAATATCTAACGGGGGAAAGTGAATCATCAAGCGGCGATGACTTCGAGAAGGAGATGGAGGCGGAGCTCAGCTCGACCATCAAGACTATGGAGGGAACCTGGGGACCACCAGCAACAGGCAGCCTGCGGTTTCTCCTCAGCACCTGACGGTAGTTCTGTCCGGACCCCAGGGTGACGTTTGTTGCTTTGTTCTGCAGAAGAACCTGGCGGTGGCGGCGGTTCTCTCCACAACGCCCGGATGTACGACGAGGTCTACTTTGACTCGGACTCAGAGGAGGAGGACAAGCCAGGTTGGGGCGTGACAGCCTCTTATGACGTCCTCACATATGTCTGTATCGTCTCCACGGTAACTAAGACCGGTGTTTTATCTGCAGGGAGCTCCACGGGCCGCAGGCAGAAACAGCGGATCATAAAAAGCAACGATGAGCTGCTGTACGACCCCGACGAGGATGACAGGGACCAGGCCTGGGTGGACGCCAGGAGGCGGCGGTGAGCCGGAGTTTGTCTTTTCCACATCAGGCTGTTCTGCCTCTGCACACACGGGCGTCCACTCTTCTGCAGGTATAACGGCAGAAATCGGGCGCGGTGTCGGGTTCCAAGCCCCACCCTCGACACGCTCAGGCGTTGCCCAGCAGCGACGCCATCCTCAACTGTCCCGCCTGCATGACGACGCTCTGCCTCGACTGTCAGAGGTGAGACATGAGGTCCATGGTGGGACATCCGCGTCCCCTGTAGTGGACACTGCTGATATCTGTGATGTTTTAAGGACGAGCCGATCGATCTCTGTGTCGTTTCACTCAGACATGAGAAGTACCGGACTCAGTACCGGGCCATGTTCGTCATGAACTGCACGGTGAAGCCGGACGAGGTGTTGCGGTACCAGACGAAGTCGGACAGGAAGCAGAGGAACAGGAAAAGGAGGAAGGTTGAGACGACACCCGAGGAGGCGGCTGAGCTGACGCCAGCGGGGATGGACGCCGATGAAACGTACCACCCGGTCTGCTGCACCGAGTGCTCCACCGAGGTGGCCGTGTTGGACAAGGACGAGGTTTACCACTTCTTTAACATCCTGGCCAGCCACTGCTGAGGCAAATACGGCTTTTTACGTTTGACCGGGACGATGCCGACGAGCCTCCTCCACACGCGAGACGCGATTCCTCCATCACAGGAAGCAGAAAGACTCTAAAGAGCTGGAATCCACCTGACGCCATCAGATCCTCAGAGGAATTCTGGGTGACGACGGAGCCGCACCGTTTCTCTCACGGCCTTCAAACGTTTCTTATTTTTTGCCTTTTTTTGAAACTGTTGAGAGCTGCTGGTTTTAGTGGGTTTTTTGGCATTTTTGACCTTAGCATCGTTTTAGTCCCCAGACAGTTTGTTGTTCATTTGAAATTCACCTTATTGTTTTAGGTTTCCTTGCATCAGACTGATCCCTGGGATCTCTGGACCCCCTGAAACTGTCCTGGGAAACATTTGCTTTTCATTAACATGCTCTCATACGTCATGTTTCCAGACCGTGATCAACATGAATCTAACCAGTAACAAAAACCTCCAGATCAGAATATTTGTGGCAAAAAGTGGGTTTTTTTCCCCACCAGAACCTCCAGTGTTGATAAATAAAGTCCACTATTCAAACTACCAGTGCAGATTTATTTCTTGGTTCTACACAGGTTGTGCTTCTATACTTATGGACCCTCAGAACCTCCAGTGTTCCTGCCTGGTACAGGTGACCCGATTCTCCGAGCTGATCCATTCCACCTTTATTCCAGTTATATTTAACTGAGTTTAGCAGCAGAAATTATTTTAAAGACGCAAATGGCTTAAAAAATAAAAATGAGAAGGATTTATGTTCCCCGATCAATAAAAGCTCGCTTGTTTCCGGTCCTTAAGGTGAACTTCCGGCCCCCTTATGCGGCTCTGAACGCCTTTTATTTTGAAGGGATCGAGCGACGTTCCTGATTGGCTGGAATCGTTCGACGTCACGTGACCTCAGGAAACACCCTTTGAGGAATTCTGAGCTCTGAGTGAAAGAAGTTGTCGTTTTAAAGTTGAAATAATGGCTCTGGGTGACTGTTGGAAGCAGTTGTCGTGGTTTTATTACCAATATCTCCTGGTGACGGCGCTCTACATGCTGGAGCCCTGGGAAAGAACCGTGTTCAGTATCCTTTTATGACTTCGCCGACTGCGGAAGGGGAAAATGAGCTAATACGCTAACGTGAGCGAATGATGCTAACTCGCTAACTGTTCAGCTTTCTTCTGAACCTAAGATCAACTTTTACATTTTTCTGTGTCTTATTATGGCGTACACATATATACTTGCCCGCTGTTGTTGGGTCATTTATGATTTTGGACTTACTAATGGCAACTATTTTAAGGAGATTGTATGGGGAAAAGTTTAACCTGTTGTAAGAATTGTGGTTTTTAGAAGTTTTCACATATTGTTTCATGTTTACAATTCAAAGACGGAATTTGACAGGGCAAATATGTGTTTGACTAACAATGTTTAACCTTTTCGTCGTTTGATGCAGTTTTCTCATGGAACACACACTCATCTCTTGCATAAATGAGGTCGTTTGATCCCAGTGTGTGATTGACGGGCTGGTTCCGGCCGAAGCTAATGTGGCTAATGCACATGCTAACAGAGCTCTGCACTGAAAAGCAAGTTAAGGGAAACTGATGGTTTATAACTAAATTACTTGTGTAGGTGCAGTTTTACTGACCTGACTCACACACACCCTTTGTCACTGTCACAGCAGAGATTATGTGTGTGTGTCCTCCCTCAGGGTTAGGTGTGTTTGTTCTCATTATCTACAGGATGCTGTTTACAGGTTCCTGTTTACAGGTTCCTAGCATGATAAAACCTGAATAACGTGCCCTGGAAGTTGCATCTGTCACCGTTTCTGCCCCCCCCCCCCGTTGTCTGCCTACTAAATTGGACTTTTTGTCCAGTGCGACTTTGATGTCAGGACACTTTAAAACAGATGATTTAAAGAATGTCGCAGTCACGATGAGATGTTCCATCATCCTTCACAGATAATGATATTAGGAGATGATCTGAGAGGATGAAAGTAGCAGGAACATGCTGATGGTGCCTCCTTTCGCTCTTGGTTAATCTATTCGATCCTCAGTGGGTAGATTTCTGTGCAGCCCCTCGTCTCCGCACCTCCTCCTTGACGCCTCCTCCTCAGACTCCCTGCTGATCTCGGTCGCCGGCATGGCCATTTACACCGGCTACGTCTTCATGCCGCAGCACATCATGGCCATTCTGCACTACTTTGAGGTGATCCAGTGACGTCTGTGGCTGCCCCCCCGCCTCATCCGTCTGACCGTGGTCCTGCTGCTTCAGGTCCAGATCGCTGCGACAGAACTTCTCTCTTCGCCTTTTTCCAAAGCTAACAGAATCTTGAATGTCAGAGGTCATCAGCGGGAGGTGGTGTTGTCTGGTGAGACTGTCTCTTCCTCGACGCACACGCACGCAACAACGTGCAAATAATGAGGTTTAACCCTTGTCAAAGGTGATCAGGAATTTGCAGCTTCATCATCAGGTTCCAGAACATTTACGGCCCATTTAAACGACCAGAACAGTCCTCGGCAGCCGCCCGAGCGCTCTCCTCCTTTTTAAAAAATCTGCCACCCTTAAAATCTGTCATGAAACAACAACAGGCAAATCTGGAGAATATAAACGAATGAATGCAGCAGCAGGTCCGAACCAGCACCTGAACCCTGCTGGTGGTGCTGGTTCAGAGGACTGAATGTAGTGAAACACTGGTTCCAGAAAGGTTCCGACATGATCAGAGACTTTTATTTAAAGTAAAGTTGGGATCCACTTTGGCTCAGAACCGTCTTTATGACTAGTTTATGCGGTGTTTAACTGACAAGGCTTTGATGTCACAGGTTTGTTCCGGAGCTGAAGCTAAATTATAAATGTAACAAAGAAAGGAGAAACCTCTACATTTACGTGTCTGTACAAAATTATTTTGTGTAAGAGTAAAACCTATTTCTTCCAAACTTTCTCAGAGCTCTATGTCGTGTAAATATTCTTGTGTACATCTTTGTAAATTTTGTAGCGCTACGTGTGGGCTGATGGAACATTTGTGCCTCTTTATGTTAAATCTTGCTGTACTGATGAAACTATTAAAGGGAGACTTTAAGTAAAGATGTGCATAATTGTTTTGACAAAAAAGAACAAATATACATTTAAACCTGTTCTGACTTAAACTTTTGAAATTATTGTTAAATGATTGACTGTGTTTGTACATTATTTAAAGAGCTGTAGTGGCGTCACGTGAAAATTGTTGCCCAGGTGCGATACTCGCGTTGGCCTCTGGCGGCAGTAGTGAGTCGGTCAATTGTGGCGTAGAAGAAGACGGTGGGCGCCATGTTGGAACTTTTATTATTATTATTGATGACGTAGGTTTCATGAGGACGTCACTGATAAGTTAGTTCTATCTTTTAATGAGGGCGTTTTCTTTGATAAAGTCTTTTAACGTTCTCTTAAATATCCGAGAGAAACGTTACACCAGAACCACGCGGTCATAAAAGTTAAATATTCTCATCTTCTCTACCTCGTCCATGTAATCGTTAATTAGTAACCTTAATTAGTGTCTTAACTCACCTGTTACCTTTGGTTAGTGAGCAGTTTCAGCTTTATTTAAATCTATAGCGTGAACAAAATTCACAACTAAAGATTTTTTTATCTGGTGAGGAAATATTGTTTTGTGTTCACATTAAAAACACCGTTAGTAAAAAATACATCTGGAGTGATGATTGATGAAGAAAATACCAAATATTTTAACTACTACTAACAACCACTAAAATATAGACCAACCTTTGATGGCAACGTAAAAAAAACAGCTCCGCAAAGTAAAAATATTTAATGTTGCAGGAGCGATTGGACTGATATTGATCACAAGAGGAATCCTAATCCCTTTGTAGTCACTTATTTATAAGCCTGTCGTTCACTAAAACATGTAAAAAAACAAACGTAGTAGGTTGAGGTTTGTGCGTTTAGATTGTCGTCAGCCTTTGTTCTTCATTAACTCACAATTGTGTGAAAATTAATGCAGCTTTGGAAGCATCTGACAGCTAAACAGGTCAGGAAGGAAGCAGCTGCTGGTTACCAGTCAGCTTGGACAATGACAGCGAGCACATCGCACGTAGGCTGCTGCTGGAGTCTGACCCAGGGTCACACGCACACACCCTCCCTCAGAGTGAGTTGGTGAGGAAACGCCAGGAAACCAGCTCACCGAGGCCCCTCGTGGCCCCTCGTTCCTGTGAAACCCTGATAAACCAACGGAGGCGGCGGCCAACTGTGATGTCAGGGCGGTTTGTTGTTTCAGGCGTTGGTGGTGATCAAAACAACGTGTGAGCGTGTCGTGAGTGCTCGTCTGTGGTGATCCCAGGTCTGCCAGCGTGTGAGGACATCATCATCATCATCATCATCATCATCATCATCATCATCATCATCATCATCATCATCGTCGTCATCACTGATATGAAATATCTTATCTGCTCTGGCTTATTCTGAGTTTCCGAGTAGACGAGGACGTTGGTCACATGTAGTCGAGCACATCGCCACCGTCGTCATCCACCATGTCTGTAGAAACTAAAACAGTTTTTGTCATAATTATTCGCAAAAACATACAGTCTTTTTTGGGCGGGGGGGGGTGTCGCTTCTCTGATCAGTTAAAACAAACCTTTAGTTTACAACCTGTGTGACTAGCATGCAGGGCTATTAGGCTAATGCTAACAGCAGCAAGATAAGCAAGATAAGATATAATTCAATTTCCCCACGGGGATGAATAAAGTTCATCTTAATCTTAATCTTAATCTTAATAACATCTGGAGGCCAAAGAAGGATCCGCTTTGCTGACCCAAGAGGACCGGAGGTCCAGACGGGCAGGCTAGGAAGGAAGGCTGTGGGCCTCAGGGTTCTGTTTGGGTTCATAGAAGGAAGCGGGTCTTGTTCCAGGCTCCAGGAACGGTTGATCTCCCGGAACATTTTACATGTTCTTTTTTTATGTGTTGTGCGTTCCTGCTTCTTTGAATAAAACAGGACTTAAAGACTTAACGAAGATCTTTCTGCTCATTCGGACGAGTGTTGTGGTCACAACAGTGGGGAGATAAACATCCTTTTCAGTTCAGGATTTCTAATTGTCTTCTAATTGATCACTTTACTTTGTCTAAGACCAAAAAAAACAGCAAAACTAAGACGTTTAATTTGCAGTAGAAGCTGCAAATAAAATAACTGAGTTGAGTCTGTTAATTGATGATAACTTTAAAGAAATGTGCATAGCAACACATTTCTGTAAACATTTTTTGGAACATATTAAAATTCCTGATGTTTCAGACTTTAACTGAGTTTATAAATCAAAAAGATCTTGTGGAGCTAATGAAAAAAACGTTATTTAAATTATTATTTGGTTGTTTTATTCTCACATTCTTTCTTTCATCTTTATAATCGTCTTTTGAAATTATAAATTTTCGATCTGGATTTTAAAGGAATTCTTGTACAAATGTGACATAAAAACGATTTTTGTTTGAGAACAAAAAGCAAAACAAAGCAGCTGTTTCTGGGCTCGTGCTGCCCGTCACGTTCGCGAGGGAGCGCGAGGCCTACATGCTGCGCGAGGAGGACCTAATGGCGACGCGCGAGAGGCGGAACTTAATTTTAGCGGCAAATACGGGATCGAGTACCGGAAGTTGTTGCCAGATCAAAAAAACGCCGTGCTGTGTGTCGCGAGGAGACACGCCCACCCAGCGGACATCACACACTGCACGTCGCACCTCGCGCACCTAACACAAAACATGGCGGAAGTTGGATATCAAAATAAAAGTCGACTCACCTCTTTCGATATTAACGACCCCGGTTAGTTTGACCACAAACAGCAGCTGTTACGATCCGAATAATTAATGTAAAGACGAGCTCAGCTGTAATAATAAACATGTTTATGCTTTGATCTTTAAAACTCTGCGTCACATCAGGTCACGTTTGTGCGCGTCACGCTTGGCGCTGCCTTTATTTTGAAATCCTATGCGGAAGTGGATGCGCGTGTAGCATTTGTGACTTGACCGTTTTGAATAAAGAGCTGCGGTGGAACTTAAAGGTCCAACAGAGCGTCTCGGAGCACCAAACGGACCCGGCGAACACAACCAGAACTCTGCAGCTGTTCGGGTCTGGTCCCACGACCGCAGCCTCCCAGGCGGTCCACGCAGCCGGGCTCGGTCTCGGTCTCTGTCTCGGACCCACGTCAGCCCAGCGACGCCACGGACGTGATCATGCCGTTCATCGAGCCTCTGTCGGACGCCAACTTGGAGCATTTGGCGCTGGAGCAGATCGTTCCGGCCCTGCTCTCGCACGGATTCTACTACGTGGACGGTCTCCTGGGGGACCTGGCCGGCGGCGCCGTGCTGGACCAGGTGAAGGAGATGCACCGGTCCGGAAAGCTGCAGGACGGCCGGCTGGCGGGCTCCGCCCCGGGGATCCACCGCAGGAGCATCCGCGGGGACAAGATCGCCTGGGTGAGCGGCTCGGAGCGCGGCTGCGAGGCCGTGAGCCTCCTGCTCAACCTGATGGACAAACTGGTGTCGCTGTGCGCGCGCAGGCTCGGCGGGAGGACCATCGGAGAGAGGTCCCAGGTAAGACCCCCGCGAGACCCCCGCGCACCCGGATCAGAGCCCGGCCCGGGTCGGAACCAGGGAGAAATGAGGGGTGATTAAACCGTGGGAGAGAACTTTTATTGTCAGCGTTCTGCGGGCGCGAGGCCGTTATTGGCACATTTAACATGTCGGGTGTTTGTGCGCGTGATTGAAGGTTTTTACAAGATCCCCCAAAACGTGCACGAGGCTGGAGCTGTCGGCAGCAGAACCAGTAGATCTGTGGGACGATCACGGCCCGAGACCGTTGTAAATCCGACCACATCCCAGCAAAACAGCAGCAGGAGCGCGTGTGTGTTGACGTCCTCGTGCCTTCCTGTCCTCTGTAGAGACACGGACACACCTGCACAGGTGAAGCACGTCCCTGTAGCTGGTGGGGCGGAACTGCACACACCAAGGCCACGCCCACCTGTTTTCCAGCTTATCCAGTAAAAATAGTCCCATGTTTCTGTCAGACCTCAAGAGTAAATGAGAGGAACCATGAGGAACCATGTAGAACCATGAGGAACCAGGTAGAACCGTGAGGAACCAGGTAGAACCATGAGAAACATGTAGAACCACGAGGAACCATGAGGAACCATGAGGAACCACGAGGAACCATGAGGAACCAGGTAGAACCATGAGAAACATGTAGAACCGCGAGGAACCAGGTAGAACCATGAGAAACATGTAGAACCATGAGGAACCATGTAGAACCATGAGGAACCAGGTAGAACCACAGGCGTCAGTCATCATGTGGTTGAACACACTCCGGTCGCTGCAGCGCTGCACACGGTCACGTACACACTCAGACACTCCCTTTATTCCTCCGCACTAATGCTCACGCAGCCACAAACACATAAACACACAGTGATTTATAGTAATCACACACACACACACACACACACACACATCTGTCGAGTCAACATGTGCAGCAGTGAGACGATATCAAGTGTGTTATCACAACAGATCAGATCAGGAATATGGGTCAACACAGTGTGTGTGTGCGTGTGTGTGTGAGATGCTTGGATTATTTATTACTTCCTGTTTGTTTCCCCACGTTGGTGCTTTGGGTGTTTCTGCGTCTGCAGACCAACACACGGATCATCGAACCTTCAGGGGAGGGGGAAGAGTTTTAGGGACGGACCGGGCGGAACGTCGCAGGGCTTCTTCTTCGTTGGTGTGGACTGCGTAGCTGGGTGATGAGGAGGAGGAGGAGGAAGATGAGGAGGAGGATGAGGAGGATGATGATGAGGAGGAGGATGAGGAGGAGGAAGATGAGGGGATGAGGAGGAGGAGGATGAGGAGGAGGAGGATGAGGAGGATGAGGAAGATGAGGAGGAGGAAGATGAGGAGGAGGAAGATGATGAGGATGATGAGGAGGAGAAGATGAGGAGGAGGAGGATGATTGATGAGATGAGGAGGATAATGAGGAGGATGATGAAGATGAGGAGGAGGGGAGGATGATGATGAGGAGGAGGAAGATGAGGAGGAGAGGAGGATGATGATGAGGATGAGGAGGATAATGAGGAGGATGATGAAGATGAGGAGGAGGAGGAGGATGATGATGATGGGAGGAAGGATGATGAGAGGAGGATGAGAGGAGGAGGATGAGGAGGAGAGGAGGATGAGGGGATGGATGATGAGGAGGAGGAGGATGAGGAGGATGATGAAGATGAGGAGGAAGATGAGGATGATGATGATGGTTGTCCCTGCCTCTCGGATGTTAGGCGGATCAATATTCCTGATCAGCTGATCTTATAATAAAATAGGGTCTTCGGTCCCCACAAACATGGTACTTTACAGAACAAACACTATGATGTTGATTTATTTTTTTTTAAATGTTGTTTTTGTTGTGTTGTTTGTGGCGTGTTTAGGCCATGGTGGCGTGTTACCCTGGAAACGGGGCCGGCTACATCAAGCACGTGGACAACCCCAACCGTGACGGGCGCTGCGTCACCTGCATCTACTACCTGAACAAGAGCTGGACCGAGGTGCGTTCACCGCCGCCGGGCGCCGGGCCAGGGGGCGGGGCTTAGCGTCGCCACGCTAGCAACCGTCACTGGTGTTCTGGAGGTTGAGGGTTGTCAGGTGACCCGACTGATGGTGGTGTTTTTGACCAGGAGCACGGCGGCGTCCTCAGGATCTTCCCGGAGGGGAAGTCGTACGTGGCCGACGTCTCGCCGCTCTTCGACCGGCTGCTCTTCTTCTGGTCCGACCGCAGGAACCCGCACGAGGTGCAGCCGTCCTACGCCACCAGGTAACCAGGCAACCGGCCGAGCAGCCATCAATTAATGATCCTGAACCCTGATCACACACACACACACACACACACACACACACACACACACACACACACACCTGTCTGAGTGTGTCCATGTCACTGTCTCAGGTACGCCATCACCGTTTGGTATTTTGACTCTGTGGAGAGAGCCGAGGCCAAGAGACGCTTCAGAGCCATCAGAGGTAACACACGCACACACACACACACACACACACACACACACAACACACACACACACACACCACAACAAACCCTCGTACCAGTTCTAACCACCTTAAAACTCAGTCTTAACCCTCCAACAGTCCTCTGATGTTGTGAGGACCAGCCAGAATGTCCTCACTTTGATAGGAGTTTATGTCGTCACCATGTTGGTCGAAAACAAATAGTTGATCCCCGATGTTTCGACAGTGTCGCTTTAATTCAGCCGCCGTTCGTCTCTCACGTCACACGTCGATATTCGTTCAGATGTGATGAAATCTGTGCATTTGGAGTGAAATTATTTAAGAAATTCCATTTTCGGATGAATCTGCGAACACCTGTCGCTGAGTGTTGTTGCCACGGTGACGTTGGCCCCTGCTGTTAGATGCAGGTGACCATGGCAACAGCACCCAGGTCATTTCCCACACTGATAATAAAGTGGACCCCAGACCGTGAAGGGACTCGCACCAATGCTCTCGTCTCACCTGTCCTGCAGGTGAGCAGCTCCAGCTGATGGACCAAACGCCGCCGCCTGGTGGACAAATCGGTGAACTGCACGAGGAGTAATGTTTAAAAATGGAGCAGAACATCTCCTGCTTGAGGAAAAGATGGGGGACCTTGAGGAGCTCCGGGCTGGACCCGGACCGGCGGTGCCTTCAGGTGGCCTGGGAATGTCACCATTTCCATGCTGGACTCTGATGGAGGCCAGCGGACTGCACCTTTAACGCTTCACCTGAAGGAGGAGGCGGAGCCAAAGTGTGAGGTTTACGGGCTGTTCGGTTCTGGAGGAACGTCCTGGATCAGTTTACACAGAAAATCTTTGACCTGGTTAAAGCTGATCAACAACGTCCTTGTGATTCCCTCGCTGTTTCCATGGCAACGCTGCACGTCGGCTAAACAACCGTCAAATTATAAAAGGCTTATTATGACTTTATAGTGAAAGAGAAACATTAATTAGTCGGATCAGAGGAGAACGATCTGAGATTTCAAGAAGTTTACGTGATCTTTTGCCTTTTTACAAACTTTGTTGTTAGTTTTTATTTGTGTACAAATCTTTAAATCCGGGAGGATTAACGCACGTGTGAAGCGACACCCATTCAAACTTGCTAAGTTTTTCCAGACCTTTGGGTTTTTTACTCGCGCCACATTTTTACTACACCAGGAATAAACTGCATAAAACCTGTCTGTGTATTATTATTATTATTATTATTATTATTACTATTATTATTATTATTATTATTATTATTATTATTATTATTATGTCATAAAAACGCTGCATCGAAACCAGAATCGGCCAAAACTTTTGATAAAGTTTCAATGAGACTCAAAATCAACGATTTAACTTCCGGTTACCGAGGCCGCGGATACACTTAAAGTTAAACTATTCTTTTAAAAATCCGATCCGCATATAAAAGATTTAGCACAGCCCGATCACGCAACATTTATTAATAATTATGTTAATAAAACACCATCAATGGAACCCAGCATGTATCGATCCGCTGATCTTCGATCATCAGATTCTGCCGGGAGCTGCAGTGTCGCTGTTCGTCCGCTGGGTGTCGCTGTTGCTCCACAGTTCAGGAGCAGCTCAGTTAAACTTGTTTTTTGTCTTTGTCAAAATATGACAGGATCGCAATGAAATGTCGCGCGCGCGCGTATACACGCACACGCAGCCCTGGTCCATACTTAAGCTTTGAAACGTGCTGGTTCAAGCTGTTCTTCTGTGTTTGGACAAAAGAGTAACGGTTCAAGAACAACTGTAAAGGTTGCAGGTTCGAATCCCTTCGTCAGTCTTGTTTTGTATACTGAGGTTAAAATATAAGTACAGTTAAAATAAAAAAAGAGCAACCCTGTAAGAGAAACTGAGGCTTCCGCCAACAGACATGTGGGCGGGGCCTATCCTCGCGTTAAGTGGGCGTGGTCTGAATAAACGTGCCCCGCCAGTTTTTAAGGCTGAGAAAAGCCCGATACGACGTACCCTGCAGCACTTCTCAGGATGCCTGAAGGGGGGAGGGAGGGGGCCGTGTCCCCTCCCGAGGTCCTGCAGTGATAAAAGCAGGTGGTCTTAGCGAGCAGAGCTGTGATCAGCTGAAGTTTTGATGAGTGACCATCAGAACCAGAACTCTCTGATGGGTCCAGCTGAGACCTGCACTACAGGTTCACAGGTCAACCAATCTGCAGTAGGTTCTAAGCCCCGCCCACTCTGGTTAAGCAGGAAGGTGGTTATTAACCATTATAAACTGTGAAAGCTTGTTTTTCCTGCAGATCCTAAACGCCACATTCGTCCTGATGCAGCGTCTCCAAACGTCTGGAGGGTTTTTTCGCTCCTCCCTGAGTGTTGAAAATGGAGGAGATCTGAACCCCCGGATGAAAAAAACATGAAGTTTTCATCTCTAACGCCTTGTTTCATCATCCATCCATCACAGCCATGATGAAAGGCTGCTCGTTACGCCTGCGGTCAGCGACAGATGCTGCTGGAGCTAAATTTCTCATCAGACCTTCTTACAGAGATGGACAGCCAGAGGTTATGAGGAGCTCACCTCAAAACACACACACACACACACACACACACACACACACACACACACACACACACACACAGAGCAGCCTGTGATCTATGATTCATGGGCGCTCATTTAAAATTGTGTGAAATATTTAAAGTTGGCGGCTCGGCCTCTGAGGTCAACGCTCTGACCTCCCCTCTCTTATTACGGGGGTGGGGGGGCGGGTTGATATCGGCTCCATTTTATCACATTTATCGTCCAGTTTCTCCACCAGTGCGTCGCCTCGGCGACGAGGATGAGTGTCGTCAAACACAAAATGAGTCTGGGACATGAAAAATGTGACTTCTGATGAAAAATGTCGAGTTTGTCCGTCGGAAATCTGTAATTCTGGGCCTGAACCCAACGACCTTTGTTTACTGGGAATTCTGACTTTGACCTCAGGAACTGAGCTTCATCTACGTCGTTGTTGGGGGGGGGGGGGGGGGGGCGGAAGGATCCGTGCTGGTGACGAGGGTGAGATGGTCAAACAGAAGAAATGATGCCAGCGGGTAACAAACGAGTTTTATTATGAATATGGCACCTGAGAGATGACGTTACAGAAAGTGTGACATGTTCCTCCCCCAGATGAAAACGGTCAGAACCACAAACCCCCCCACGCCTGCAGCGTTATTCCTACGTGAAAAAAGAAGTTAAAACAGAATCACTCAGAAGTTAGCATGGGTTAGCCGCGAGCCTCTGCTGTGAGGGCAAAGAACAGAAATGTCTCATGGTTTTCTCTTTTTGAATATTTTAATCTGTTTGTATTTAGAATCTGATAACACTGTTAACATTGATAATAAGTCCCCTCTCGCCCGTATTTCAGTTACTTGGCACCAAGTTCCTCATAAAAGAATCTGTATAATTGTACAAGAAAGAGTTAAAAACACAGACACAGTTTCTTCACAGGTAAATGAAGTGATTCTTCAATATTTGTCATCTTTAAACACTACGTAGTTCAGACAGCAGCTGAGATTAAAGTCTTTTTCAAATCACCAGCAGACTTTTTCATTTTTCCACATTAAAACACAGAAAAAACATTGAACAGCTTCGCGCGGCTGTCTGGGTCTTGTTACATGTGGGTGTATTTCCTGGTCTCTGGGTTTAAGCCCCTCCCACACCTGACAGAGACCCTCCACGAGGTCGAAAACCCACCAAAAGTAGAAAACGGTGCGATCAGGAGGCTCCTAGTTCAACATTCAGCCGGTAAAATCACATTCCTGGTTTCAGACACAAACACAAAGAAATCTGGTTCCTTTAAACTTTTGGACGATACGGGTCGGTTTTGAGGAATTATCAACCAAAACATACAGAATTCTTTAAAAGAACGCCAGACGGAATTTAAAAAAGGGATCATCACGTGAAACACACTGAACTAATCTTCTAAACATGCAGTTCAGTTTCCAAAACACCTATAAAAATAGATTTATAGTGTCAAGTTTTTTTTCGTCTTTTAATTTCATTAGAAATCTTTAAAACGTTCTTTATTGTGTCTCCTGAATTGTTTTTTTTGTCTTTCCCGTGAATCACTCGTTTAGCTTTGAAATTTTTACGGGAAGTCAACAAGAACCAATGAAATACACCCAATGCACACCGGAAGCCCCAGGGGATTCTGGGAAATGTGTCCCAACGGAGGCGCTAAAAATGCTACTTCAGGCTTTTCCTCGCCAAACTCTTTCTGCCAGAAACTACAATTCCCAGAATTCCTTAGTGGCAGTAAAATGGCTCCATTAACCTTTGAGCTAGTTAAAGAATCTTTTATCTCTGAGAGAAAGACAAGATAAAGAGGTTCGTTTCAGACTACACAACAGCAAAAAGCAACAGCAGAGAGAGAGAAAGAGGAAATAAAGAAAAGTTACAAGGACAAAAAGGAAGCAGCGAGAAAAAACGGTGACTCTACAAACCCGTTTTTGGTTTTTGCAAAGGCCACCAACACGAAATTCCACAAACCTGGACTGGTTTCACTAAGACTGCAGTAGAGGGAGGCCGGGAAGAGGCGGGGCTTCACGTCACATGACCCCCGCCAGGGCCCGCCCACTCCGCACAGAGCCCGCCCACCGCCCCTCCCCCACACTAGAGAGCACAGAGAAGACAAAGGACGAAAACGGCTACGGTAGCTCAGTATATACTGCATATAGTCAACACACAGAGAGAAGTCGCCATGAAAGACACGAAACATCGAGAACACGTTAATCACAGTCAGAAGGATGAGCGGATGAGCCACGGCCGTCAAAAGAGAGATGCTTCACCCACTAATTAGTCTCTTTCCCCCTATTCTTTTGACCAAAAAGAGAAGGGGAAGGATGAAGGATCATCACAGTGCTCTGAAAACACCAAACTTTCTTTTTTTGGCAACAGAGGATGGAAAAAAACCCACAAAAAGACGGACAAAGACTTTTATACTCCTCAAAAAAAGAAGCTTTTTTTGTAGTTATTGGATTGATTGTTTTATAGATTGATTGAAAATGCATGTTTTTATTACAATCTCCTTACTGATATGTATTTTTTAATCACAGGGTTCGGTGATGAGATGGAAGAAAGTGGACTGGAGGAGGCGGTTCTGGTTCAGGAAGAAGACGCCGACGAGGAGGAGGAAACAGGAAGTAGTACAAAAGCAAGGTTTTGGAACATTCATTTTCAAGTTAGCGTGTTAGCTTCAGTCTCACTGAGGATTAAAGTGAATCGATGACAGGATGCAGATGTGGTGGAACCTACATTTCTACCAACAGAGCCCAGAAGCCTGTTCCTGTGCCCCCAGTTCCTCAAACAGGCTCCGGACGTGCTGCTGATTCAGAGGTTTGAAGGTTTTTGCTGCGTTTCTGACTTTCCTGAAGATCAGATGAAGAAAAGATGTTTGGAAACTACTCCCCCTCCAAAATAAAAGCATGGAATTCACTGAGGAGGTGTGGGTTCAGGGACAGCACCCACATCAGCCAGCTGAATCAGGGTTACTGGACGCTCGCTAGCACCATGAGTCTGCAGGGACGGACACGGATGGAACCAGTGAGGAGGTCTCCACGCTCGCTGGAGACCTGTAGGTAAACTCCTGGGATACAGAGGAAGTAGTAACATTCGAGAATTCACAGGTCATTACCCGGCAGAAATTGCTTTTTTTTTTTTTTTTATTCGTTTTTTTTCTTCTTAATGCTTGATTTGTAAGTTAAATCTGAGCTAGAATACTTTATAAAAAAAAGGAGGAAAAAGAAATAAAACGGCATTAATTCTCTAAACTATTCCCTCAAACTGAGAAACATCCTCAAAAACCTTTTTTCAAAAGATTATCTCTGAGAGAGCGCCCCCTCCTGGCCGCCAACAGCTTCTCCTTCCAACCCTTGATCACATCAAGATACAGAGGGAGGGGACGATGGCGTCCTCCTCTGAACGTCTCGTCCACGCCGACAGGTCGGACCCCAAAAGTCGCCCCGTCGGGCTCCGTCAAGGCAAAAACAGGCAAAAGAATTCTGTCCAATAAAGAAGTTTGTTCATCTGTTAGAGGAGAAAGAAAAAAAAAACGGACACCAGAAGCAAAGAGAGGAGGAGAAGAGAAGAGATGAAGATAGAAAAGGTCTTTGAGGGTTCATTCACGTCTATTACACAAGCTCGTTAGCTCAGGTTCAAAGTGCTGGAGTACGATTTGCTGTCTGGAACACGGTGCTGCGCTGTCTCTGATCCAGAAACACAGTGTGGTGGTCTTCAGCCTTAGTCCTCCTTCCTCTCCAGGGCCGCCTGAGTGCTGTGGATCCCGTTGCTGTAGACGGGAAACGGCAGCGTGGAGAACAGTCCTTCTGCTGTGGTGAAGACGTTGGCGGACGCCATCTGGCCCCCCAGGCTGCCGTTTGTGGCCGTGGCAGCCGGAGAGCCCACGAACGGGCTGGCGGCCGCCGCCGCCGACATGTTGAGCCTGTGCACGTGGTGGTACAGCATCTCCATGGGCGTCTTGGGGTCCAGGCCGAACCCAGAGCTGTCCACGAAGTTCATGGCGGCGTTGGGGAGCAGGTTGCCTTGTGCCATAGCCAGGGTGACGTCTGCCGGCGCGTACCTGATGGTCCCGGTGGTGTAGACCCGGGGGGACGTGGTGTTGGTGGGGGGTCCTGCCACCCGGTGCACCAGGGGCAGCACCACGTTTCCAGCCTGCAGACGCTGCAGCGCCTCCAGATCTCCAGAGTACAGCAGCGAGGAGGAGGAGGAGGAGGAGGAGGTGGAGGAGGAGGAGGTGGAGGAGGAGGACGATGTGGTCGGGGTGCCTTGCTGCTTGTCCCGCGGGGAGGCGGACAGGGGAGGGGACAGAGGGTCGGCAGAGGAGGTGCTCGAGGGAGGAGCTAGACTGGTGGCGCTGGAAGCTGAGGAAGGTGCAGAGTTCCCGTTGTAGGGAAGTTTCCTCACTCCTCCTTCTGTCCCAGGAGGGGTGAGGACAGAGTCTGGGATGGCGACTTGGAGGGAGCCTCCCTGGGGGGACGGGAAGGCGTCGTGGCCCACGGCCGCGCCAGGTTTGGACGTCATGCTGTAGGGGGACTCGTTCCTGGAGATCTCTCGGTTCGGTGGGTAGTTCCAGATGCTGCTGTCGTTGTCAAAGTTGATGGGTTCGGCCATCTCCGTCTTGATCTTCAGGACGGAGGACGTGTTGGCGGCGCCGTCGGGGGACGCCGCCGACGGGAGTAGGGATGAAGCGGGCGCGGTCTGGGAGGGCTCAACGAGCTGAGCGGCATCTCCAATGCTGATGGGACTGGGGGAGGTGGAGATGCGGAGTCTTCGGTTTCGGGAGCCGTCCCACTTCTGCACTTTCCTCCTCTTCCGTCGCTTCTGGAGTTTTCCTGCCGAACCGGTGCTGTCGTACTCCGGCACGCCTCCTTCCTGCTCCTCCTCCTCCTCCTCCTCTGATGAAGACGTCTGGGAGTTGTGCACTTCTTCGCCTTCTCCATAGTGCTCTACTTTAATATGAAGCCCGCCCAGATTGGTCAGCCGTCCGATGGCGCCCAGCCCCCCCAGCCCCCCCAGCCCCCCCAGTCCCGTTAACCTGCCCAGCCTTTCTCCTTCTCCTGCTGCCTCCTCCTGTTCCTCCAACTCTCCGTCTGAAGGTTCTGGGCTGTCGTCACTCTCCTGGCTCTCAGGGTTACTGGAGCTGTCTCCTTCTTCCTGGTGCTTCATCTCCTGTTCGCTGGAGCAGTGTGGAGGTCCGGGCTGCTGGTGATGCTTCCTGTCAGCCTCGGGATCTTCTCGACATTCAGGGCCCGGTTTCCTCTCACACTTTGTGTCCTCGGTGTCTGTGGGGACACAAAGGAAGATATTTGTGGAAGACATTTTCCATTTTTGTGGCTACTAGTTAAACATTTCCTTTGTTGGGAGACACAGCGGTTGGTTTTTGTTGGGCTTCTTCTTGGTCCAGTTTATCTGAGATGAACTTCATGACAGGGACAGATTGCTGCCCCCTACAGGTCGTAGTGTGAAACAGACCCTTCAGTTTCCCTCCAGGAGCCTGTTAGCATCTTACGGAAGCTGTTCTGAGTGGAAAGATAATTAGATACGAACATAAACAACGGGATTAAAAGTCGGCCTGACAAATGCTGCTAACCTGTTAGCACCTGTCGGGCTACTTGGTGTGTTTGGAATGTGGATGATTTCAGCGTGTCCATGAAGGTTTGTGTGTGGGGCCGTGTTGTGTGTGATTCTTGTCCAGCCTTTTACGTGCTAACGCGCTCTGGTGCCAGCAGAGGCCGGGGCCAGCGGCTGCACGCTGCCAACGCCGCCTCGTCTGTGGCAGCAGAAACGTCCAAACATTCGCTTGGTTTCAGGAAAACAGAAAAATCCTTTCACAAACTCGAGAACTCCTTTGTCGTGGGGCTGAAGGTGGGTAGACCTGAGAGTTTACACCACTAGCACCTGGTTCTGCTCTGATGCGGCCCCTAACCTGGGATAGCCCGTCACCACGGTAACAGCGTTGCTCGTAAGCTTCGGGTTAACATTATTTACACATTTTCTCGTCCCAGGAAACATTTATGTCCCTCTCGTCTAAAAGTCAGAGGCTGTTCTGTGTCAAAGGTCAGAGGTCAGATGCTCTGAACACTGCATGCCTCCAGCAGCAGCTGGTGTCACATGACCATTGACGGCGTGCCAGAATGATTCCCGTCCAACAGCAGCTGGCAGCGGCGCGGCGATGTTCAGCTGGAGGTGGAGGCTGAAACTGGCAGCTCCTCAGCTGGCAGCCGGAGGCCTCGGCCAGGAACTTAATCCTGGATTTGTGTTTGTGAGCAGGAATAATTTATTATTGTGTGAATTCTCACGGAATCGGACATTTCTGGTTGAAGCTTTTAGAAAAGCTGAGATCAATGTTTGTCAACACGCCCCCTTGTGACGACGCAGAGCTTCAGGAGCACGGAACGAGCTAGCATCACAGCGAAAGAACAAAGATGAAGAAGATCAAAGCTATACGAGTTCAGCTTTGTTGTTAGAACCGTAAATCTGTAAAATTCACAGACTACAGCATCAATGGCGACGCCAGACTGGACTCACTGGTAGTTTCCTCTGGAGGCTTTTCTGGCAGCTCTGCTGTGCTCTTCAGCCATTCTGGGGCTGGTTTGCAGCCCTCTGGGGCTAACCCATTGGGGCATGTTGACCACACCCACACACTGGCACCTCCCACATGTTGACCACACCCACACACTGACACCACCCACATGTTGACCACACCTACATCCTGACACCACCCACATGTTGACCACACCCACACACTGACACCACCCATGTGTTGACCACACCCACACACTGGCACCACCCACATATTGACCACACCCACACGCTGGCGCCTCCCACACGTTGACCACACCCACACCATGGCACCACCCATGTGTTGACCACACCCACACGCTGGCGCCTCCCACACGTTGACCACACCCACACCATGGCACCACCCATGTGTTGACCACACCCACACACTGGCACTTCCCACATGTTGACCACACCCACGTGTTGACCACACCCACACATTGCTGCTGGTTCTTAAAAGGCATCACTTTACCTGGTCCATTCAGATTCAGATCCTTTATTGTCCCACACGGGGAAATTTACAGTGCAACAACAGCAAGAGCACGCAGAGAAAAATAAGATAATAGAATAGAATAGAATTCGGAATATTGATGTCCTACCGGAGTTTTCTTTGGACTCGGACTCCGAGTCAGAGGATTCGGAGGACTCGGGGGTTTTCTCAGGCAGGTTTGGAAGCTGAGCGATGTCCATGGGCGTGTCTTTATATTCATGATTACTGTGAAAAAACGTTTGCTATCAGTGACCATGGAAACGGTGACAACACCTTTGAACATTCAAGAAGTCTGAACTTTGACCGCTTGTCGTCATGGTACCGAGTCAGCTGGTGCCTGACCTGAGGACATAGTTGACCCAGACGATGTTCTTCTCACTGGCGTTCTTGGCATTTATGGCGATGGTGGCGCTGGACTGGATCCAGATGTAGCCGCCGTTCTTCTGGATCCATCTGTAGTACTTAGTGATGCACTGACCCTTGTTCATCACTGAGAGGGGGTGGAGGAAAGGAGGGAGGGAGAAAGGATGGAAGAGAGGAGGGAGAGAGAGAGGGGGGAGAGGGAGGAAAAGAGGGAGGGAGAAAGAATGGAAGAGAGGAGAGAGAGGGGAGAGAGAGGGGAGAGGGAGGAAAAGAGGGAGGGAGAAAGGATGGAAGTGAGGAGGGAGAGGGAGTTGGTGCAAGTGAAAACAATGTACAACTACAATGATGAACACAATTAAACCAGTTAACTGTGATAAATGAACTGGTTGTACTGGGCCAGACTGGAACGTCCTGGTGTTCACCTAAAGGTGAATCCCCCTCCACGTGCTTGAAGCGGCTGTAATACCAGCCCCCTCCAGCAGGTAGTGCTGTGCCACCATGACAGGCCTCGCCGGGCTCTGACCCCCACCCCCCACCCTCTTGCTCCGCCCCTGCGACAGCAGCCAGAGACAATAACTTTGGCTAAATTAACCACTAAATGGTTATCTGGAGCAATATGTGTTGGCATTAATCAGGAGAGCTTAAACAGAGAGTCAGGAGACGAGGACGCTGCGCTCATATCCTTGTCCTCCATTTAATTATGGAACACAAATAGGATTTTCCACAATGGAGACGGGAGAGGGAGAAAGTACGGAGTGATTTATACAAAAAGAAGGGCAGTAATTAAAAACTATTAGAAACTGAGAACATTGTTTAAGACGACGCCCCCCGGGGAGGGGGTGTAATTGACTGGCCAAATAGCAGAGAGAGAGAAAGAGATAGAGAGATAGACGAGGGGAGAGAGAGAGAGAGGAGAGGAGAGAGAGAGAGGAGAGAGAGGGAGGAGAGAGAGAGGGAGCTAAATAACTTGTTTGCATGTTAAGGCTGCGATGGAGGATCACATCACCTTCAATGTGACCTTGCTTTGTTTGTACGATAGAGTACGCACACACTCACACACACACTCACACACTCACGCACACACTCACTCACACACACACTCACGCACACACTCACGCACACACTCACACACACACACTCACACACACACAGTGTTGAAGTGAAACCATGAAAGGGAATCACAGGAACTTCAGAAATGTATTGGAGTTAGAAACTTAAGTTCTGTTCTCCTCTCCTGGGGGCGTGGCTAATCATTTTAGCATGTTTCTGGCCACGCCCAGGAAGTCCTCACACCCTGGGAGGAGATCCCAGTAAACCCAGTGGAGGGTCCTGGCCTGGATCCCCCCCCCCCACATCTGGACACTAGTCGAGTCCAAACAACTGTTCTGTCTGACTACAGGTGAGATTTTAGCCCCTCCTCTCCTCCCCCATTCTCCGATCACCCACTAATGAAAGAGAGAGAGGAGAGGAGAGGAGAGAGAGAGTAGAGGAGAGAGAGAGAAAGTGAGTGAGTGAGTAGAGGAGAGAGAGAGAGAGGAGAGAGAGAGAGCGCTGCAGGCTCGCCCGAGGCTGCAGGAGAGAGACCACCAGATTAAAGGAGCTCTATTCCCTTTTAAAGTCTCTCCACCTCTTTTTTAAACTCTCCTTCAGTCAGTGTCGCACCGTCTCCTCCTTTAACTCTTTCTTTACTTCTGATTTGTTTGACTTTCACTCCTCTTTTCACCTAATCTACAGTAATCAAAGTGTGTGTGTGTGTGTGTTCTGTCTTGCTTATGGGGACCATCAGGACCAGCTTGGAGAGGTTCTGAGAGGAGCTCCGAACAGCTCATGCGCCGTGTGTGTGTGTCTTTATGTAACTCCTAATATGTGTATCTGTAATTTACACCTGTGTGTGTATAAACGTGTATGTTTGTATGTGCAGGTATGTGTGTGTGTGTGTGTGAGCGCTCATTAAAGGCAGATTTGCTCCACAGAGACCAGCTCTGCTAAAACGCCTGCAGCTTTAAATCCAGAGTTTTCACTCCTGTGCTCATCTGTCTGTCTTTTATGTCCCATAACTTTTGATGCTCTCTCTCTCTCTCGTCATCCCCTCTTTCCTGTCCCTCCTGCTCTCCACTTTTCACCTGGATTCTTTTCCTCCCCTCTCCTCTAAGGTCCATCCGTTGTGTCCTCCTCTGACCCCTCATCCCTCTCCGAGGAGAACAAGTTCTCCCTCTCATCGTTCCCACCTCCAAACTGAGCCGGTCCACGTCCTCCCTCGGGTGAAGTCCCGTCTGTGACTTCACATTTCATTTGTTAATAGTCTGACTCTCATCCATCCCTGCATCCGTATCTCCATGAGAAACAGAGTTCTCCATTCCTCCTTTGAGCTCTTCAAAGCTCCTCCTTTGTGCCCCCCCCCCCCCCCCCCCCCCGCCCCCCCCCGGTCTGTTTCTGCGGTGGAAACCAGGACAGATTGACTTTGAGATCTGACCCCAGTTAAGACCGAGTGTCAGCAGGTAATGATGGAGACTTAGAGAGCGATGCGGCTTCACAGGGGAGGATCAGGCCCCCGTCCTTCACTTAAAAAGAAGCCTTTTAAAATTTAGATCCCAGTTCAGAGAACAGGCTTTCCCTCCAAAACACACCTTGATCGATTCCCTAACCGTCCCACTCGCGGAGGAGCGAGCGTGGATGCGGAAAGAATTCCGGGAGAGAGACGTGTGAAGACGTTCCTCTCCGCCCGGACTGAACATCAGACATCCGCTCCCCTTCAGAACCATCGGAGCGGCTCTGGAATAATCCAAGAGCTTCAGCTCTGATCGGCTCACACTCTTGGAACCGCTAATGACGATCGGAGCTCAAAATGGGAAACAGTTCCGATGTCGTCACCTCAGACGGGACCGGCCTCCTTCACCACAGAATTACCCACAAGGGTCAGAAGCTACTGAACACAGGAGGATTGTGGGTATTTAAACACCCTAATGGGCGCTAGCGGCAGCTCTGCTGCTCCGAAATCAGCGGCGTTCCCGGACAGATTAGGAAGAGCCTCTCTGGCCCGATGGCGATGACAGCCGGAGGAACCAGCACCTCCGGAACCCTGAAGACTTTCTGAGAGCCGGAGGAAATTAATTTAAAGGGAGGAGGAGGAAAGGTGAGCCGAGGTGCGTATGAGGCCGGCTCGCCTCCGTGACCTCCCGTCCACACACACGGGAATAATCTCCCCATATTCCTTCTCTTCCTGCTGTTTAACACCTCCACCTCTCTGTCCTGCGTGACCCCCCCCCCCCTGTCCTGATTACCAGCCTGGATGTCGAGTTCTGAGGAAGTTCTGCAGAAGATAATCGGAAAAGTTTCCTGCCATCGCGTGAGCGACCGTCAGGTTTGAGTTTGAGCCGCGACCGTCCAATGGGAGTGAGGGGTGAGGTCATGTGATGTACTCACGGTCCAGGTGGCTCTGTCGGATCCCCTCCACGTCTTCGGCGTGAACGACCTGGTAGCATCTTTTCCCGACAACGTCGGCCGGAGTCAGATCCATGTAATCGCTGACCCTGATCGATCAACAATCGGGGATCAATGAGAGACAACAACAACATGAGACACTGAGCAAAACACCAGATCAACCAGCACAACTGGGCCGTGGCCCCGGAAGGTTCTGGCAGATCCTGGACCCGCCAGAACATCATTACCGGAATCACCATTGTGGGAAAGTTTCTGCTCTTCCTGGAGATTAAAAAAGATTTACGGAGGGGGGGGGGCAATAATAAAGCCGAGTCGGAGCGAAGGCCGTCCGTCTACAGCCGACACGCGTCGGCTTTAAAAGGTTTAATTTGAGCAAATTCGCCACAGGATAGACAGATCAATTTCCCAGGTATCATTGTGATAGAGGACGGCAGCGGGGGGGCGGGGCTAATGTCTGGCGGCCAGATAACAGCACACTCTGTTCTCCAGGGGAAAAAAATCACCCATTTTCTCATTCTCTTAGAAACTCATCCTCAAAATGGGGCTGTAATGGCAGCGGCGCTCGCCGCCTGTCGCTCCGCATTCGATATCGCCGCCCGCCTCGCGTTGTGTCCCCGTTTATCCCGCCCACAAAAAAAGCAATCTGTCTGCCATCTTTCCTCCCGCTGCTCTGTTCCCGGAATAAAACATGAAGCTTTTTCTCTCTCTGATAGGAATCTGTGTGGTCGGTTAACTCCTGATGCTTATCGGCTTTATCTGGACCGGCCGCTGGATTCCGGCGCTCGGCAGCGGGGACGGGACGCACTTCCTGAATAGGAACGCCGATCACAAGGTGCAGACCCTCAGGCCCCGCCCACAGGGGAGTAACGGACCAATGGGGCGCAAGGATTACAAAGACAAGTTGGACTAAAGTCAGAATTCTGACTAATTATTTCCTGTCTGGTGTGCAGCCCTGCTGGCCCTGCTGGCCCTGCTGGCCCTGCTGGCCCTACTGGTCCTGCTGGTCCTGCTGGCCCTACTGGTCCTGCTGGCCCTACTGGTCCTGCTGGTCCTGCTGGCCCTACTGGTCCTGCCGGCCCTACTGGCCCTGCTGGCCCTACTGGTCCTGCTGGTCCTGCTGGCCCTACTGGTCCTGCTGGCCCTACTGGCCCTACTGGTCCTGCTGGCCCTACTGGTCTGCTGGCCCTACTGGTCCTACTGGCCCTACTGGTCCTGCTGGCCCTGCTGGCCCTACTGGTCCTGCTGGCCCTACTGGTCCTACTGGCCCTGCTGGCCCTACTGGTCCTGCTGGCCCTACTGGTCCTGCTGGCCCTACTGGTCCTGCTGGCCCTACTGGTCCTACTGGCCCTGCTGGCCCTACTGGTCCTGCTGGCCCTACTGGTCCTGCTGGTCCTGCTGGTCCTGTTGGCCCTACTGGTCCTACTGGCCCTACTGGTCCTGCTGGTCCTGCTGGCCCCGAGGCTTCAGGCCCGTACCTGTTCTCACAGTAGACGATCTTCAGGTCCATGTTGACCCTGGTGACGAACATCTGACAGTCGATGCGGACCTCGTTGAGGGTGGGCGGGGGCAGGGCGTGGGCCACCGCCACCATCCCCATGATCTGATTGGGCACCGAGCGGCTGTGAGTCAACGCCATCCTGATACGCAGCCGGCCCGTGACGTGGATCACCTGAGGGGGCAGAGGGGTGTGGTCAGACGCCTTCCATGGACCAGAAGTACATCCATCCATCCATCATCCATCCATCATCCATCCATCCATCATCCATCCATCCATCATCCATCATCCATCCATCCGTCCGTCCGTCCATCCATCCATCCATCCATCCATCCATTCATCCATCATCCATCCATCTGTCCATTCATCCATCCATCATCCATCCATCCATCATCCATCATCCATCCATCCATCATCATCCATCATCCATCCATCCGTCCGTCCGTCCATCCATCCATCCATCCATCCATTCATCCATCATCCATCCATCTGTCCATTCATCCATCCATCATCCATCCATCCATCATCCATCCATCCATCCATCATCATCCATCCATCCATCCATTCCATTTTCCTGTCATTTCCTGGGTCTTTAAACTGGCCTGAAGCTTCAGAGGCCACATCTTAACCACAGAGGAGACATCTGCAAAAACATCTTCCTTCTATACAAATTTGTGGGTTTAAACAAACTAAAATCCGTCTCGTAAACAGATGTTTTGGCGTCTGATCATCAGGATAAAATCAGTCGCATTTCTGGATTTACTGTTTAGTCATCAAATTCAGGCTTTGTTAATGAGGATGTGTGCGCTAATGCTAATGCTAATGCTAACACCAGCTACCGTGGAACATTACGCTGGAAGTTACTGTAAACAATCTGGAAGGTTGTTACAGACCGGCAGAAACACACCTACAATCTGTGTGTGTGTGTGTGTGTGTGTGTAAAATGTGTTTAGTTATACATGCACGCGTGTGGATGAATATTTATGTGTGTCTCCATGATTTGCATGAGATCTGAGTCTGCCAGGTAGAAACACCCCCCCGCACACACTCACGCCAGAGCGGATCATCTCAGATGACCACGTTCTTCTTCTCAGAGTGACGCCGGCGTCTGCGACGACCTTGGACTCACCTTGTATCCCGAGGACTTGATGTGAACTCCTCTCTTAGTGAGCGTCGACTTCATCCTGATGAAGAAGGATCGTTCCAGAGTGTTGTCGGGGGCCAGGAGACTGGGACTGCTGGACTCCACTGGGAGACACACACACACACACACACACACACACACACACACACACACACACACGTTAATCTCACCCAAATCCTAGAGAAGGCGGCAGCTCGCAGCTGCTGTCAACACGTCAATCACCTGAGATCAGCTCACGTCAAAACACATCAGCAGCCGATGAGACGAGAGCAAAAACAAAGGACACGCGCACAAATTAAACACGTGTTTGAGAGGCGTAATCTTCTCACGTCGGAATAAATTGTCACAAAGAAACAAATCAGGGGAAAAGTGAAGCCAGACGGGATGTAAAGGTCAAACGCCAGCGGCGTGCTCGTCAGCCTTCCATCTGTCACAGGAAGTGACAGAAACATCTGGCCACGCACTGATCAGAACCGCGCCGGTGCAGCTGTCACGTGACCCCACGTGACCCCGGGTCACTTCCTGAAGCAGGTGGATTAGCACCCGCGGCTGGCTAACGTTAGCATCGTCACAGCAGGAGATCAATAGTGTCAAAAATGGGTTTTAGTTCACCTGCACGTTATAAAAGAGCCACTTTGAAGTGTAAAGGTAAAAAAATGGGTTAACATCAATAATAATAAAAAACAATAGCTTTGAGCTAAGTTGTCAGAATTTTAACTTAATTCCTGAGTGACTTTAAAAGACTCTTGTCTAATTAATACTGTCTTTCATCCAGTTTAAGGTTTAATCTCCCTTTTAAGGACATTTGAATTCCAACAATTTATGAATTCCTCCGTAAATTTTTTTACACTCCAAAAAATTAAAATCTAAAAATATTAACATCTTAATTTTGTAGAGTTGAGAAAATTCTAATTGAATTAGATTTTTAGTGATTCACTTGGATTATTAAATCTAGAAAATCAAGAATCAAACATGATCAAAGAAAGTTTGTCTTTTCGACACCAACAACAACCTTTACCATACAAAACACACACACACACACACACACACACACACACACACACCACACACACACTCTTGAGTTTGATCAGTGTTGATGCATGTTGACAACATCTAATCTGAAAAAATTGAAAGAAATAAATTAATATGCAAATTCATCTGTTACGATATAAACGTCGCCCTTGAAGGAGACGGGGGGGGGCAGAGAGGAATAGGAGGAGGAGAAACACGGACGGAAGAGACAAACAGAAACATAAAAAGGAAGAAGGAGAAGAAGAAAAGGGAGAAAACTGATGTGAGAACAGATGAAAGAATGAGGAAGGAAAAAGAACGATGGAATGAAGGTGTGAGAGAAGAATGAGCGGTAAATGAGGCGGGGGGGGGGGCGAGCGCCGCCCCAGTGTCTTCTGGGACGGCGCTCCTACAAGACAAAGATTAGCAGCTACAAAGGCAGCAGGTGCCGCCGCCGCCGCCGCCACCGACTCTGGGACCTAATTATCTACGGCCTGGAAACTTTTTCCGTCTGAAGGACAAATGATTAATTAAAAAGAACAACTCCACTTCGCCTGTGATCTTTGGACAATACCCAGAGTGCCGAGCGTTTCCCCCCACGTGCGTGAGTGTGGCGAGCGTCTCGGCGGACGCGGATCATTGTCAGCCCGTCTAATGACGCGCCCGATACCTCGCAAACGCGCGTGATGGCGGCGGCGGCGGGCGCCAAGGTCGTCGCAACCTTCGCGACCATCGTCGCCACGACAACAGAGCGGCGAAAACCCAAAGGTTTGGGCTTCGTCCGGGGGCAGAACGCACCCGTCCACTCTCCGGAGCATCCATCTTTCTCCATCCCTTTGTTTCCTCGTTTTCTCACATCCTTCCTCTTTACCTTCACTTCCTCTCCTTACCCACAATGCAACAGGGGCTGTGGGACGACGAGATGAGAGGCAAATGACAAATGTGCAGCGGTTTACTCACACTCACGCACAGACACACACTCACACACACTCCTGTCGGGGAACTTTAATTGTGTAAACACTTTGTAACTGTCCTGTCATATTCCAGCCGCTCCCCCTGCTATCGCCTCCTCACCCATAATTGAATTGCTACCATCAGGTTGGGGGGGGGGGGGGAGGGGGGGGGAGAATGTGTTTCCTATCAGACAGGTTTGACAAACTGTGTCAGGAGAAGAAGAGACTGATAATTTTTCAGTTTACTGGAGGAGGAGGAAGAGGAGGAGGAGGATTAAGCAGACATGAAGGAGGACAATGTGAAAAGTTCTGGAGAATAGTGAGAGAGGAGAAAGGACGGGGGGGGGGGAGAGGGAGAGAGAGGAGGAGAGAGAGGAGGAGAGAGAGGAGGGAAGAGAGGAGGAGAGAGGAGGAGAGAGACGGAGCCGGGAAGAGAGGAGGAGAGAGAGGAGGAGAGAGGACGAGAGAGGAGGGAAGCGAGGAGGAGAGAGGAGGAAGAGAAGAGAGGAGAGAAGAGAGGAAGAGAGGAGAAGAGAGAGGAAAGAGAGGACGGAAAGAGAGGAGGCGAGAGAGGAAAGAGAGGAGAAGAGAGAGGAAAGAGAGGAGGAAAGAGAGGAGGAGAGAGAGGAGGAGAGAGGAGAGGAGAGAGAGGAGGGAAGAGAGGAGGAGAGAGGAGAGAGAGGAGGGAAGAGAGAGAGGAGGAGAGAGGAGGAGAGAGAGGAGAGGAGGAGGAGAGAGAGGAGGGAAGAGAGGAGGAGAGAGGAGAGGAGAGGAGGAGAGAGAGGAGGAGAGAGGAGGAGAGAGGGAAAGAGAGGAGGAGAGAGGAGGAAAGAGAGGAGGGAGAGAGGAGGAGGAGAGGAGGAGAGAGGAGGAGAGAGGAGGAGAGAGGAAGAGGGAGGGAAGAGAGAGGAGGAGAGAGGAGAGAGAGAGGAAGAGAGGAGGAGGAGAGAGAAGAGAGAGGAAAGAGAGGAGAAGAGGAGGAGAAGAGAGAGGAAAGAGAGGAGGAGAAGAGAGGAGGAGAGGAGGAAAGAGAGGCGGGAAGAGAGAGGAAAGAGAGGAGGAAAGAGAGGAGGAGGGAGGAGGAGAAGGAGGAGAGGAGAGAGAGGAGGAGAGAGGGAAAGAGAGGAGGAGAGAGGGGAGAGAGAGGAAAGAGAGGGGAGAGAGAGGAAAGGAGGAGGAGAGAGAGGAGGAGAGAGAGGAAAGAGAGGAGGAGAGAGAGGAAAGAGAGGAGGAGGAGAGAGGAGGAGAGAGGAGAGAGGAGGAGAGAGGAGAGAGAGGAAAGAGGAGGAGAGGAGGAGGGAGGAGGAGGAGAGAGGAGGAAAGAGAAAACACCTCTTTTCCTCCCCCAATTTCAAACACCTGTATCCGGTCTTTGTCTCTGTCTCTCCTTCATCTCCCGTCTTCCTCCTGTCAGACATTAACCCCGCCTCCTTCTTCCCATCTGTCCTGTTACTTCCTCCCTACTCAGGTTCGGCTGGATGACAGATAAAAGAATCCCGACAAGAAAGGCGGAAAAAGAAAGAGGGGAGCGACAGCAGGTGGCGGCGGTGTGCCCACGAGCAGATGGAGCGACTGAACCAATTAGCAAACACAATCCGAGGGAGACTTCTGATCAGTACAAACTTCCTGTCTGATCACATGAACAATATCAAACAGGAAATGACGTCATCGCCTCTGGAGCCTCGATGGCGAACTTCAGATCATTAGCACACATGCTAACGTGAACGCTCCCTAAACTTCAAAGTCTTGAAGAACTCTTCAGCCTCTTTCTCCTCCTGTCTCTCTCTCACACACACACACACACACCACACACACACACACGCACACACGCACACACACACACACACGAGGTGCCTGATCAGAGAGCTGTAAAGGGACGGTGTGCAGGTGATCACCGGGATGCTGTAGCAACAGCTTCTGACCTAAATTAAGGAAATGATAATCACCATAGCGACCACAGCTTCTGTGACCCCCCCCCCACCCAAAAACACGCTTGATAGCCGACGTCACATTAAAGACGAGAGATCGCTTTGATCACCATGTATGAATGTCACGTTATTCACTGTCATTCCAGAGGCTGAACTACCATGGAGGATTGTGGGAAATGGAGTTCCTCCAGCACTAGAAACTTTAGGAAACTTTTTTATAAGCAAATTTCATTTAAAAGAAAAATCTCTCTTTCACACACACACACACACACACACACACACACACACACACACACACACACACATGCACAGTGTCCTTGGGCAGCTGCTCTAAATGACATTAAGCGTAGGTGACTGTAAACTTGCATAATTATGATGAATGTGAGCGATTATGACAAATTATTCCCCTCCACTGTGCTAATAGTGCAATTAGCAACAATAATCAAAGACTTATGATGTTGGAATAAGGGGACGCCGTGGACAATTAGAGTGCGAGGAGCTAATAATGGAGAACTTATGGTGTTTTCCTGCAGGGCAGAATCATTGTTATGAGCTGCAGGACTCGGCTGCTTTCTCAACAATATTTCCCCGATAAAAGAAAATTACAATAAATATTCAATTAAGTGCAACTTTGTAAGGAGATTTAGAAGAATCAGCTTTCAAAAGCACCTGTAAAAGGGAAAATGAAAGGACAGAAAAAGGCAGCGGGGGTGAAACACAAACGTCTTTATGTTAAACACCCGACGCCGGTGACGCAACAGAAGCTCTCAGAGACCAGAACGTGTGACCCCGTGGCTGCGGGACCACAACAGGGGTCGCTGACTGCTGTCGGAGATCAAAGGTCAAAGGTCAAAGCTGCACAAACACGAATGTTGGCGAGAATCCACGTCCACTTTGATCTTTGGAGGAGCGCCGACGTCTCTGGCGTCCTGTTAATGACATCCTCGTCAGTGGTCACCCTCACTTCGCCGGAGCGTCTTTCTGCCTCGTTTCAGACAAACGATGATTTGTGTCTGTTGGGGGGGGGGGGGGGATGAAGCCCCCCAGGGTCATTTCCTGTTTTAACGCCTTTATGGGCGCCGTGGCGATTAAAAACACAAGGTGAACAGTCTGAGGTAAGAGGACGGAACGTCTGGAGAACGTGTCGTCTAACTTTGCTTTAACCTGTCCCTGGTGGGCGGGGTCACCGAAGGGCGGAGTCCCGGATGGGCGGAGTCTATCCAGCAGGGTTACCGACGCTGGCGGGGACGTTAGAACCACGGGAGGAACTACCTGGAACCAGTTATGGCCACAGCCTCCAGTAACACCACCGCGAAAAAGATGAAGAGAGCAGCGGCGGGATCAATCAGAAGATAAAAGAGGGGGAGGAAGAGGAGGGGGAGGAGGAAGGCAGAAATCCATTAGTGAAAGAACGTCCTCCCAGGCTGGTAAATGTGATTGTTGTGAGCGGACCCGGGAGAGGAGCAGAGCTGCCTCCGGCCCGAAACACCAGAGGAGATCACAGCGGCTCTCCGGCGTCCCGGAGGAACCTCTGGCGGCGCCGCTCGCTCGCTCGCTCGCTCTCTCCCGGACAATGTTCAGACCCCTCCTCCTGGGAAACACTCATCCAAATTCATGGCGGGCCTCCTCCTGGCTGCTCCTCATCTGTTCTCCAGACAAATTAACATTAAAGAACACATACATGAATCTTAATCCTCTCTGCCCGGCTCAGACCTCCCTTCTCTCCCCGTTTCTTTGGACAAATTAACATTGCTAAGCGCTCGAGCACATTCAAACACGTCCCTACATCCCCCGCTGCTCTTCCTCCTTCCTCCCATCAGTCTCTCCAGACAAATTAACACGGGAGGACAAACACCTTTGTCCTCGCCCCTCCTCAAATTAACTTTATGAATGTCGAAGGCGTCCGCACCGAGCCGCCGCGCTCCCTTATTTCCTATTCCTCACATCTTTATTTCTCTCTCACCTCGGGGCGACTCGCCCGTCCATCCTTCAGACGCTGGACAAACTGACGTGGACGACCACGGGTAGCGTCTGTCCTCTCATCTTCAGTTAAAGTCAGAGAAAGGGACAAAAAGGAGGAACTCCCAACACCCCCCCCCCACACACACACACACACACACACCAGCAGCAGCGATCAGCCCCGTATAAATCTGCGGCAGATCTAATTACCGTGGCGTCTCTGAAGACCCTGACTGCGGCGGAGCCAATCTTCTCCTCCTTGTTTGAACAGACTGATGAACTGAGGGACTCGATGGATATCAAGTCATTTTGTTTAATTTATAAATGGATTTTCCGTTAATACTTAAATTATCTTCAGCATGAGAGAGAGAGAGAGAGAGAGAGAGAGAGAGAGGAGAGAGAGAGAGAGAGAGAGAGAGAGAGAGGAGAGAGAGAGAGAGAGAGAGAGGGGAGCAGAGCGACGTGGAAGTTCTGAACATGCAGGAACGAAGGGGACGGCACCTGAAAGCACCACCGTGAAGAACCTGAAGGGGCCTCAGAAGGTCCGACGGAGTCTTTTCAGAATAAAGGTCTGAAACAAAACGCCGCTCTTCCGTTACCTGGCTCGGGTGTCTCGGAGTGCGACGACGAGGACGCCGAGGACGCCCCGTCCTCGTTGACGGCCCCCTGGGACAGAGACATCCCCCGGCCTGGGGGCAGCTTCATCCCCAGCTGCTCCGCCATCTCCACGTGGTCGCCCGGGTGGATGTAGTCGAAGACGCCGCTGCCTGTCAGCTCCACCTGCACACCACAAACATCAGATTAGGACGGATGGAGCAGCGTCGGGGGGGGCCGCTGACCTCACCCGTCCAGGTCAGGTCACCTGGACAGGTGAGGGCGGGTTAACTTGGACCACAGCCCAAGTCGTCATCCGTTCACAGCTCTTCTCCTCTTCCTCATGTGGAGTAAATCTTTTTATTAATAAACACAGAATCCCTTCACCTTAAAGACTCTCATTAGTGGAGACTGAAGCGGATTTGTCTTCCCTAATTGGGGGTGAGACGAGGGAGCGCCGCTGAAATATCGCAGCATTACACACACACACACACACACACACACACACACACGCACACGCGCGCACACACACACACACCAAAACCAAACATGTAAATCCACAAACACAATCATCGACAGAGGTTGTGTAAAAGAAAATATCTTTTCATTGTTAAGGTTATGCATCTGCTGAGTGTGTGTGTGTGTGTGTGTAAGTTTTTGGGGTCTGCTGGGACTAAAGGGATTACACCCATGTAATCCCTTTAATAAGAAATCCCTTTAAGGCAATTTGGTCCCCTCATAAAGTCTCATCTGGAGCAGAAAGTGATGATTAAGAAATGAGACTGATCACACACACACACACACACACACACACACACACACACACACACACACAACACACACACACACAGGTGCACCATGGGAGTTAGTGTTCATGTTTACACGTTACAGTGCTAATTGGATTTACATTGTTCTCCATGAAATAACACGCACATTTTAATCAATGAAAACTCGACACAACTATTTTACATGATGCTGGGGGGGGGGGGGGGGCAGAGATGGAATTAAACCTTCACGCGGTGGCAGCGGCGCCGTGGTGCCAGAACCATCCCGCAGCAGGATAAAGTCCACGTTTGCCCACGTTACCGTTTAAAAGAGACAAACATGTCTGTCTACATGTTATAACTGCCCTGTTCGTGTTATAAGCACAAGAATAATTATGACAAGAATCTGTGGCTCCGTGTTCAGGGTGTGAGTGTGTGTGTGTGGTGTGTGTGTGTGTGTGTGTGTGTGTGTAAGCAGCATCAACTGATCTGTCGGCACAAAAAAACACACTAATATCCAGTTTAATTGATAACACAACTTAAGAAAAGTGAAACATTTAATCAGAGTTTTGCTATTTGAATCATATTTTAATTAAAAAGAAAGATTTTTACACACACGCGCGCAAACATATTTGAAAACAGTCAAAAAAAAACCTCAGTTTGACTTTGCAAAGTACTAATCAAATAAATTGATGTTGGCTCGCGGGGTTGAGAATTAATTAGAGCATTAAACATTAGCTAAGTGAGGTAATATTCCAAGTTTGATAGTTCATAATTACTCTGCTGTTAATGACTCACGCGGCGTCGGCCGCCGCTCGGGCGGCGAGGAGAAATGACGGACACGAGCGGAAAGCATCTCACTTCATTTCCTCTTTAAATGATGAACCAGAGGCTTGACGGCAATCATCATCATCATCATCATCATCCTCACAAACAGCACAAACTGAACTCAAAGGCAACGTCACAGATCAGCCCCGATCCGTCGGCAAACACTCTTCACACACACACACACACACACACACACACACCACACACACACACACACACACACGCACACGGCTGCCACAGAAGCTCTCACACACAAACCAAACTCTAGTTCTTCAGATCAAACTGCGTTTACTGTTCAGACTCACAATCTAAAACACAACACAACGCAAAAGCTCTTAAAACTGCCGTTTTTAAATCGACTCCCTCAAACAAAACGAGGGAAAATCCACCACAAAATAAATGGAAGCGTCGAGGAGCCAACATTAGCATGTTAGCTTGTAGCCTGTTTGTGTGCGCCAACTGCCAGCGTGACTGCGTTATCACTCAGATTAATGTGAGCGAATCTCAAAAGAAGTGCATGAACACACACACACACACGCACGCACACACATACACACCACACACAAACTCATACCAGCGCATTTTCCTTGTCAACGGCTCAGAGGATGACAAATGAACGGTCCATTATGAACTGTTTGCCACCGTGTGTGTGTGTGTGTGTGTGTGTGTGGTGGTGTGTGTGTGCGCGAGTGGTGTTTCAGACAGACCCTGATAGATGGTGATTTATTAGGTAAAACAAAACACAAACCTGTGAAAAGCAATCACACCGCTTCACTTGGGGGGGGAGAGAGAGAGAAATGGACATTTGCTGTTATTGACTCCCTAAAAATGAGGTGTTATTGCGCCCTCTGGTGGCAGGCGGCACCGGTGAATGTTAAGCCCCGCCCCTGCATCAGACTGACGCTTCCATACTTGAATTCTTTAGTTGCAACTTGCTAAATTATACGACAAACACGAACAAGTGATGACAAAAGGAGGAGCAGCATTAGCTGCTAATTTGAAGCTCCTGCTAGCAGGTGGTGCTGGACATGCTCACAGCATGAACGGTCACTGATCGGAGAGCGTAAAGCTAACATGCTAACGCCGCAGCCGTCTTCTTTCTCCCGGATCCACTCGGCGTTCTCGGAACCTGAAAATCCCTCTTCTGTTCTCACGCCAAATCTCACAACAATGGCCGTCTTTGAACATTTAGAACAAGGACCCCCGACACTGATAAGCCGAGCGTCCAACGCCCAAACAAGAGGGCCAATCCCCGTCCCCCAGTGCATTATGGGACAGCGATAAAGACACAATAGCGGCGCTCCTTTTATCTTGTTTCTCATGCTAATACATCCTCGGCTGCACGTTGCAGTTATTGAAAACATTTCATTTGTTCGGCGTGTTAATGAGTAATCCAGTATCAGGTGTGTGTGTGTGTGTGTGTGTGGGGGGGGGGGTTCAACACTTTTTCAACCTCTTTTCTGTTTTAATCCCCCCCAAACCTTTGATTTCATGTATGAATTTGTTTAATTTGGAGGCCGGAGGTCACTCTGGTCTCTGGTTCTGAGGCCACGTCGCGCCAACGGAACACGGGTTCAGAACGCGTTCCTCCCAGCGTGGACGGCGTGCGGCGGCCTCACCGAGAGCGTCTGGAGACGCTGGCATGAGCGGAGGCCAGAGGAGATAAATGATCTTTATTGTTGCTCTCACTGAACATCTGGACCCAACCTGAAGCCCTCAGCTCCTCGCTCCCAGCACGCCGCCGCCCCGGCAAAAAGAAACGATTCTCCTCATCACGGTCACTACTTATGTCCCGATGATTCTGATGAATCCAAGGTCGCTCGGGAGGATCCGGAACAAAGAGAGACGAGAGGAGCGACGAGCAGACAGAAGAAAACAAGATGTAACAGAGCTCAGAGGAATCGATATTAATTTAACATCAGAGGAGCAGATTAAAAGCACCAGACTGACAACACTCCCACTCAGCCTGAGCGTGTGTGTGTTATTTGTCTAATTTTACATAGGCTGTGTTTTTTATGCTGCACACATGTTGACACAGCGCGCGTGTTGTGGTGTGTGTGTGTGTGTGTGTAGGGCAATTAACAGCGCTGCGATTGAAATGCATCACTGCAGTAGCCCGTTGTGGCCCCAACAAGGCTTTAAAGCACACACACACACACACACACCACACACAACACACACACACACACACACGGTGGTGTTCCCTCAGGATCTCCACATTCAGTTGCTGTGACCTTGACAAGAAAAACAAACTGCTCCTCTCTCTCTCCCTCTCATTGTCTCTCTCTCTTCCTTCACTCTCACCCTTTCAAACTTGACTTCCTCTGTTTTCTACTTCAGAAAAACTAAGATCTTCCTCAAAATCCAGACTCTCAGGTAAACTATGAATTTGGGGTGAAAGTCCACAGCGGAACGATCTGGAGTGGCGGCGGCGGCGGGGAGCCGGCGCCCCCTCGGCGTCTGAAAAACAGGCGGCTGCGTTTTGGACTGCGCGATGATGTACGAGTTGTCTATTAGATCAGGATTTAGGGAACATGAGCCGCACTGGATATCTGAGTCTAATCTGAGGACAATCTGGGGCTTCAAACAGAGAGCGAGGCGCCGCTGACGGAGGAACGCCGCTATCTGAAATGACTGTTTGTTTTCAATTTCACATTCCAGCTGATTTCTTCTGGATTGAGGCTCTGAGAGGTTATTACTGACACAGAGTGAGCGAGTGTGTGTGTGTGTGTGTGGGGTGCATAATTGAAACCAGAACATGCAGACTTGTGTTTATTAGCAGAGGTGAACTCCATATTTATGTTGTGCCTCAAACATCTTTAATGAATCTAAGAGTGAGTCAGTTTTATGAGTCAATAATGGCCCGTTTAAACATCCTACATATCCCATAATGCACCTGAGCGTGTCTCAGAAACACTGAGCTTGGTATCTGTAGTAGTGATTTTAACGGGGTCATACAAACATATTTAATTTGGCAGTAAAGGGTGGAGTCAACAATAATCTGCATTTGAATTGAACTATTTATCAAGATTTGTCAAATAAAGAGATTCACAAACTGTTGATGTGCATAAAGAAACATTTAAAAAGATCAATTACAAAACTACAGACCGGAGCCATTTAAATGCAACATTTTGAAGGAGTAAACTCCAGACTGGAATATTAACAACTGCGGGTACACGAGAGGACGGACGGAGGCGTAACAGGAAGTTAGAAGCAGCCGAAGAGGATGCGGGAATAAAGGAAACACGGTTATTCAATGGATAAAACTGGCAATGATGGAGGTGCTGATGAGGTCGCTAACAGGAAGTGGCGTGCATGCTGGGACAGGTGCTGTACGGAGGACCTGCCGCCCTCAATCGTGGGAACGCCAGATCACCTGTCCCGTCATCCACCGCGATGCGTTCAGGGACCGTTTGAAAAGTTTGGGCTTTCCTATCAAAACAAGAAACTAATCAAGTTTCCTTCTGAACTTGAACTTGTGCTGAAACAGAGAACATTGAAAAACATGAGCTGCTCCCCACCGCCGCTCCGCTCATGTGTTTCACTGAAAACTATTGATCTGCACACACACGCACGCACACACACACACACGCCGACAAGCCAGGTGATGTGTTCTGCGGACACAAATCTGTGTGTTCACCTGCTGGTGTTTGTTCGCCTGTATTTTGCTTTATTTTGACCATGTGAATGAAAATAGTGGGGAAAAAAATGAAATTAAGAGGAAAAACTATTTGTTCCACCTGCGTATTAGAAAGCTGATCTACAGATTCAAAAAGGAGAAAATCCATCAAATACATGGATGGCCCCGCCCCTTTGCTACCTGACCCCGTACAGGTGTGACACCCTCTGTCCTTAGACGCCCCAACCAGGTCAGGAAAACCCTAAAAGGCCATTTTAAGGGGAAAAGGAGAAACCTGAGTCAGGAATAAGCAACACTTCTACACCTGTAATTACCTCTACTCAGGAACAGTAACAGCAGTAACAGCAGTAATAACAGCAGTAACAGCAGTAATAACAGCAGTAATAACAACAGTAGTGAGGAAATATGAGATATGAGGAAAACGGTTTGGTTTGAAGATGACGGAGGTGGAATTCCAGCCACTTCTGACCCCTCAGACTCGGCTCCCCTGGTTCCACAGGTGACAAATGCCTTTTGAGGTGGATGAAAACATCGAATCGGAGAGTTTTTTAATATTCCTTCTAACAAACTCTCAAGATTTTGGTTCAGTTTTCCTTAATTTCTTTTACTTTTGTTTTATTTCTTCGGATCTATTATTTGTTCCCCTGTGAGCCTCCTGTGAAATGCAAAGGTTTCTTATTTTCCCCGCTGAGAGGGATTCTGGGAAATGTAGGCGGCTGCAGACGTGCACCACCAGCACAGACGTGACACTCGGGGTGTTTTCTGAGACCAAGGTGAACCACCGTCTTCCATTAAGCATTTATCTGCTGTTCGAGACGCAGCCGCAGCAGCTAAATAACTTTTACAATTAAACGCCGTTATCGCACTGCTAATAACGAGCGACCGCCGCCAAAACGCCGGGGCCGCACGTTGGGCTAATCTCTGATGGGGGAGTCATTATAGATAGAAGTGAACCGTAATGACATTTATGATTCAGACCTGACCCGTGCTCTGACTCTGAATGAGCCTTTATCACCTGAAACACAGTCGTTGACAGACGTTTGAAGCTCATCGGGCAGCAGACGGGTGGGTAAACAGCAGCCGCACGGAGGTCAAAGGTCACAGGTGCAACCGAAACTCTCACCTGTGCTGCTGGAAACAATCGTACAAAAGCAGGAGAATTGAAAAGAGCTGACTGCTTCGTCCTCTGTGGATCTGTAACCATCTCAAAAATCAGCTTCAACACAGCTGACACACACACACACACACACACACACACACACACACACACACACACAAACATAATACAGCTTTAAAACAAAACCATGTGCTCAAATCCCTCACTATAATCACCTATCAATTCATTTGTTCTCCACATTTAAGAATCAGCCACTTTCATCCACACACACACACACACACACACACACCACACACACACACACACACACACACACACACACACACACACACACACACACGCGCGCAGAGGCAGCGGTGGTCACATCGAGTTATGCTGACATGGCCTAGCATCTGCTCGGCGGCTCCAGAATGACACCGATTTGCACTTAAATGAGCGGATTTAAGTGGCGCGCCGCCATTACCACTCGGCCATATGTGATCCCAATGTCTTTATCCAGCATTACACCAAGAGGGATGAGCGGGAGATGAGAGCGGAGGAGGAGGGAGGAATGACAGGAGAGCGGCAGAGATGGGAGAAAATAAATGGATGTGTAATGAGGGAATCAGGAAAAAGAAAAGAAGCCATCAGTCGAACAGCCAGGGTCCCAATGAGTCCTGATCCGGTTGCGAGTCCTCATATGGATGTGTGATTTTAATCAGACGATGCCTAAACACACATTTACGGCTCCAGTTGTTCAGGAATAAACCCCGACTGACGGTGGAGTCGTAGCATGTGTAGCAACCAGCCAGCAGGGGGCCAGGTGAGCACAGATTAGCCTCATAATGCAGCGTCCTCATAAAGCTGCTAATCCATCCCTGCTCACCGCCTCTCCTCGTCCTCCCGCTGCAGGTGTTTTGGGGGGATAAAGGATTGATGAAGCCATCAACTGGAGGCTCTTGACATTTACAAAAACCCTCGGAGCCACCCCCCCCCCCGATATCTCTGCCAGAGCTCCGTCGCTCGTCACTCAGCCGACCACATTGTTAAGAGTCAGTAATTAGGGCTCATTTGTAAACCCGGTGTAAATAAACAGCCCATAATAGTCAGGATATCAGTCAGGAGGTGGAAACTACGTGCCTGTTAAATTTGATATTTCCCCGAGGTTTGATCTGAGGACCCCAACGAGCTGCTGGACCAGGAGGACGTCCTCCAGGACCGAAGACAGGACGTCCTTACTGGACACCTGGAAAACCTGGAGCACCTCCAATGACCCTGACAGGACCTTGAATGTCTTGGAAAAACCTTGAATAAACAAACAGGGGAACTTTACTCAGATTCCTCGGAGGTCAATTTCACTGTGCGGACTCACCGGCGGATCGATACGTTCCCCGATCGATGAGCGGGGGGGTCTGAATGCCAAGTGTCAATCAATCCCAGCGGATCAATAAAAATGACCAACAGCTGATGTGTTTATTTGCATTTAATGATCTTAATTATCATTTCCTGGATGAATATTGTATCTGTCCTTCATCCCACTGAGGTCGCTCTCCCTCCATGTTCCCTTCCCTCCTAATCTCCCTCCTCTTCCTCCGAATCTTCCTCCTCTTCATCCGAATCTCCCTCCTAATTTTCCTCCTCTTCCTCCGAATCTCCCTCCTCTTCCTCAGCGAAACGCTAACGATTTGTGAGATTAAATTAAAATCTTTACGGCTGCTTAAATGTTGAAGAACACAAGTTGACGTGAGGTGATAATCACAACCCCGCTCTTGTTCTTATCCTGGAATTACACAGAATTCCGAAGCACTGGGATGGAACACCTGGTCCCAGTTTCCAAACCGAAGCCCTCATTATGGTTCTACGGTTCTGTGTAGGCAACTCGTTCCCGACACAGTCGGGGTTCCTCATTTATGCCGACGGACAGTCGTCTGCTTCCCTACGACACATCCCAACATTCCAACGCGTGAGATATTCCATTTGTCCTTCAGCTCAAATGGACCAAAAAGTTACGATAAAATAATTCGCAAACCCATCACAGCCCCGGTCTGATCGGGGCTTCAGGTAGACACAGGTATTAGACCCAATCCTTACGCAACCCCCCCCCCACACACACACACACAGTCTATTAAACATATTATACACATTATATTATCAGAATTACAGAGCAGCTCCAGAGTCATAGATATCAAATATGAATGAATCCTCTTTGTGTGTGTGTGTGTGTGTGTTGTGTGTGTGTGTGTGTGTGTGTGTGTGTGTGTGTCTGACAGAGAGGGTTCACCAGGGTGCTCAATTAACTGTGACCTTCCTCCTGTCCACCCCTCCTCATCATCCTCCTCATCCTGTCTCCTCCATCTCCCAGAATGCCCCTCTTTGACCTCATGCAAATGGTCGACCTCCCATTTCAACAACAATGACAGAGGATGAGAGAGGGAGAGAGGGAGAGAGAGAGGGAGAGCAAGGTAGAGAGGGAGAGAGAGAGGGAGAGAGAGAGAGAGAGAGGTAGAGAGGGAGAGAGAGAGGGAGAGAGGGGAAGAGAGGGAGAGAGAGAGGAAGGTAAAGAGAGGTAGAGAGGGAGAGAGAGAGGGAGAGAGAGAGAGGAAGAGCAAGGTAGAGAGAGGAAGTGTGAGGTGGAGGAAACCTCATATAGGAGGGTTGACATGATAAACAGAAAGTGGTTGGTTCACCAACCAGACTGGAGCCATTTAATAAAACAGGGGCGGAGTCAGGGGCGGGGCCTCATTAACCATATTAATGAATTCAAACCTGGATTTCAGAACAACCTGAGGCCTCCACTGAACTGAGGTGAGCTTCAGGGTGAAATATCACCTGTCTGAGGAGACGACAGGTGTCCTGTAGGTGGCGCCACAGCAGGCGGAGACGCTACAGAACTGTCACCACAAAATCAGGGTCAGGGTTCCATCTGAAGTGACGTCATCACCGGAGTGTACTCACACACACACACACACACCACACACACACACACACAGCTTTACTCTGAAAACACACCACAAACTTTCTGTTCTCACAGAAGCGTTAAATTCTTCTCATTACCTGTAGGCCCTGTGTGTGTGTGTGTGTGTGTGTGTGTCTGTGCTTCCTGGCAACAAGCAGCGCTGGCTGCTGACCATATAAGGGCGTGACGGGCAGGAATCCAGCAGACTAATTTGGGTCTGGCCAGGACGACGCCGTTATTATTTTCCTCTGGACCATCAGGCAGAGGACACACAGCCATCTGCTCTCTCTCTCTCTCTCTCTCCTCTCTCTCTCACACACACACACACACACATCTCAATTAGATCAGTAAGAGGAACAGAAAAATGTTCACACACACACGCACACACGCGTACATGCGTGGCTGCTGGAGCGGCAGCGTGCTACATACTGTGACATCCTCCTGCTGTCGTCCTCCATCCACATCAACACCACAGAAACCTGATCAGGTGATTCACACTAACATGAAACAAACGCCGACAGGTGACGTCACACCTGTAAACAGGCTCCCGCCACTTTTGGGGGGTGGAGCCAGTCAGACCCACAACATCCTGGGAACAGGAACTCAGCTTTAAACTTGAAGGATTTCGCTCAAAACCACCAAACTATTGATGCTCCTCCTCTACGAGAGTTAGCATCCGCGGCTACTGTAGCGCTGCTGAACAAAGAAGAAGAAGGAGGATGATGAGGAGAAGAGTTCTAACAACTTCTGCTTTTCTTCATGTTTATATATCCCCCCCATCGCCACGGCGACAGACACCAAACCATCGAATGCTCACACCCAGAAGATCCCCGTGGATTTATCTCAAACACGGTAAAATTCACGTTATCACCTCGCCGACATTCTCTCCAGAAGTCGCCGTCTCATTAAAGCTGAAAAATAATTAGTGGAAAAACCTTCTTCCTTTAAAATGAAAGTGGGGGTGAAAAAAGAGGCGAGGGAGACGATTAAAGGAGCAATTAACAGGCGGGAGGTTGACGAACTCTGAGTACACAAGACAGATTACAGAAGCAGACCCCTGCCATACAAAGACAAGCTCGATCTCCCGCTCTCTCTCTCTCTCTCTCTCTCTCTCTTTGCCACCTCTTCAGCTGCTGATAAAAACGAGGGAACAAGATAAGCAGCCGGAGGGAACGCTCGGGGAGCCAATTTGACAATTAATCAATTATTTGATAGAAATCATCAATCAATGCTGGGAGGTGTGTGTGTGGGGGGGTTAATGTGGGGAGGGGGTAGAGAGAGAGAGAGAGAGGGAGGGAGACGGATGGGGGGCACCCCAGTGCCGTCCTCTTTAATTTGGTAAACTGATTGCCCCCCCCCATCAGAGAGGGGAGCAGGGAGCTGATGAATGGAGCAGCTCTGATCAATAACTGACAGAAACGTGGGTTCATGTTAGCGTTCACGTCAGACCTGCCGCTGCCGTCGCCCCCCCCCCCGAGAGGAGAAACGCGCCGTCGCACTTTTGCTCATCGTTCCGCCGAAAAGTTCCGATTCGATCTGCACGTTTGAGGGGAAACGTCAAGTTTCATCTTTGGTTTTACACGTTTGGAAGCAACAGTGTGTTTGTTTAGCACGTCTGAAGCCAGAGAGGCTGAAACACTGATCAGATAATCTGAGTTTAATCTGAGAACACGGGTTTGTACACACACACACACACACACACACACACACACACAAACACACACACTAACATCCTCAAGGTCAATGAGTCTTTAAGGAGGGATGTTGTCTCTATTACTGGGAAACCACTGGAGTGTGTGTGTGAGTGAGTGTGTGTGTGTGGGGGGTTAATGTGGGGAGGGGGCAGAGAGAGAGAGAGAGAGGAGAGAGAGAGAGGAGGGAGACGGATGGGGGGCACCCCAGTGCCGTCCTCTTTAATTTGGTAAACTGATTGCCCCCCCCCATCAGAGAGGGGAGCAGGGAGCTGATGAATGGAGCAGCTCTGATCAATAACTGACAGAAACGTGGGTTCATGTTAGCGTTCGCGTCAGACCCGCCGCTGCCGTCGCCCCCCCCCCCGAGAGGAGAAACGCGCCGTCGCACTTTTGCTCATCGTTCCGCCGAAAAGTTCCGATTCGATCTGCACGTTTGAGGGGAAACGTCAAGTTTCATCTTTGGTTTTACACGTTTGGAAGCAACAGTGTGTTTGTTTAGCACGTCTGAAGCCAGAGAGGCTGAAACACTGATCAGATAATCTGAGTTTAATCTGAGAACACGGTTTGTACACACACACACACAAACACACACACACAAAAACACACACTAACATCCTCAAGGTCAATGAGTCTTTAAGGAGGGATGTTGTCTCTATTACTGGGAAACCACTGGAGTGTGTGTGTGTGTGGTGTGTGAGTGTATGAGTGTGTGTGAGCACACAGCTGAAATCAACTCACATCAGACATGGTTCATTTGTTGGGAATTGTCTTTGGAAATGAAAGAGAGAGAGAGAGAGAGAGAGAGAGAGAGAGAGAGAGAGAGAGAGAGAGAGAGAGAGAGAGAGAGAGAGAGAGAGAGAGAGAGAGAGAGAGAGAGAGGAGGGAGGGAGAGGGAGGGGCTGCTCTGCTGGACATGAGGACGGGGGACAGGTGTGTCTTACCTGTGACAGGCCCAGGTAGATGGAGACGGTCTCAGAGATGTAGAGGAATCGACCCTCCTTGTTTAGTGCAAATACGAAGCCGTCCAGAGACTGAGGACAGAGACAGAGGACACACACGTCACCAGTCTGGATGAGGGAGCTGCTGATTGGCTGGTGCGGGACAGACTCCGCCCACAGCAACATCAAACAGAGGCTTTGAATCGACCCGAGACACCAGCAACATCGACCTGGAACACAATCACCAAGTTTTCTGGGTTTGGCTCCGACTTTTGGTTCTTTTGTGGTTCGGGGGTCGCGTCCAGGAACCTGTGCGCCGCTGCCACCTGCTGGCGCGGAGGCGCACTGCCCGCGCTCTCACACCCGCCGCCGTCTGAGGATCGCGGCTCAGACGTGTCAGGTAGAACACGCGTGTGTCGTTATCAGGTCCTCTGACTGAAGAACCACACACAGCTGCAGGTGAAGGCAGACAAATCTGCCCCTTTAGTAGGATTAAAGTGATTCATCTGAGCAGGAAAACAGGTCTGAGTGTGTGTGTGTGTGTTTGGGCGTAAACACACACGAAGGTAAACAAACATAACCTTGCTGGCTGCTCAGGTAAATCCCAGGCTGCCTCCTGGAGGTTAAACAGGGCTCAGATTATTAGAGCTCCATCCAGAAGCAGCAGCGGTTGTTTTGCTGTCAGCCAGCAGCAGGGATCATGCCCGAGGTCAGCCAGACCTCCAAAGGTCAGCAGCAGGTCACAGGGGCGGCCAGGGCAGCACAATGAGAACACTGCTCAAATCCTTGGCTTTCTTTAATCAGAGCATTGGAAAAGTTTCAAAAGCTTGACCCGATGTCTGGACATTTTCACTCACCTGTGGAATTAAAACAATACTCCAGCACTCGAACCCAGAGAAACCAGTCAAACCAGTATCGGCTGACCTCCGCCTGTCAGCTGGGATATCAGTTTTTGTGGCCTTTGTTGTTTTTTTAAACTCATATTTGCATATTAATAACACGGAAACACTGATACTTTTGCTCACATGCTAACACACCTGCGTATACACTCGTGCAGTGTGTGTGTGTGTGTGTGTGTCTTTATGGAATCACAGAGGGTCTGACCGCCTCATAATAATTATGCTAATTGCCTGGATGCCCTTGCCTTTATTTATGCGCGGCTGCGGAGATAAATAAAAGGAAATTGCTTTGGATCTAACTGTATTCATTTCGGCATGCTAACTAGGGCGCTAACGCCGCTCTCACTCTCTGTGGCATGCGCGTGTTTGGGGGCACAAAATAATGTGGCGGAGATTTGTTTACCCTTTATAAATTCTACAGGTAATTGCAATTTTGATTGGACAATTATTTATTTCATTCTGTGTGCACGTGTGTGTGTGTGTGTGTGTGTGTGTGCGTTCTGTCTGTCATAATGAACTGTTTTGTCCTAACAAACAGAATATAACGTTAAATGTGCAGTGACACCAGTGTCCCCCGCAGCGCCCCCTGCAGGACGAACCTTTAGCACAGCGCCAAAGACTCATCGGAACTCTGCTGCTACAAGTCTTTGATGTGTCACAGCTCCTGTCACCTGTGCAGGTGTTTCTGTTACACCTGTAGATGTTCCTGAATCATCCCGCAGGAGTCACGGCACTCGAACGCAGCATCAGCTACACCAGCTGATCTGATGCTCTGAGGCTACGCTAACGTGTTACACACCCGTTAGTGACATAAACAGGAATAAATGCTGAAATTAGGAGGTGCACGCACACACACCTGCACACACACACACACACACACCTGCGCACACAGGTCTAAATCTGTGTGTTCAGACAGTAAAAGAAAGAATTGCAATTGATTAGTGAGCGATGCAGAATGGCTCTTTCTCTGTGTTGCCCACCTCCTGCAGATTACTCCATCGATCGCACGAGCACACACACGTGCACACACGTAGACACACACACAAAGAAAGAGAGAACAGATGAGGCTATCTTTTAACAATTCTGAATGGGCAGTTTAAATGTTACTGTCGAGCTGCCTCCTAATGACAAATGAAAAACCAGACTGTGTGTGTGCGTGTGTGTGTGTGTGTGTGACAGAAAACAAATAAATTATAAAAAGGACAAAGTGTGTGTATGTGGGGTGTGATGTATAGGAAAAAGACAAATGAAGAAATCAAAGAAACAAAGAGAGAGGAAAGTGATTATAGAGGAGTGGAGAGAGAGAAGGAATCGATCAAAGAGGAGAGAGAAGAAACAAAGACTGATGGAGGAAAAACAGAAAAAATAGCATCATTTAAAGGATCCACGGGCCAGAAGGATGTGGATGTTTAATTGGGACATTTTATGTTATAACTCTCACTCACTCACACACACACACACGCACACACACACACACACACACAGTTTATTCCCATCAGCTGCGCACAGGAAATTCTGCTCACATATAACATGTTTATGATGTTCAGAAAATATAACGTTAATATATGTTTAAACATTCAGTCTTTCGCATTTACACACACGGTGCATTCAGGGGCCTTTCTGCTCTGTAATTTTGAGCACCGCCCACATTTCCAGGAACAACAGAAACAGATTTAAGATTGCAGAAACATTATAAACAGCTACATTCATGCAGGATTCTCAGCTTTGATCATGTTTTATTGTATTTGTTCTGTTGGAGATGTAGTTTTTATGCTAACGTGAAAAAGAAAGAATATGTGTGCTTGATAACCTCCCGGGAGATTTCTTCACACATAAAAAGCTCCTGCAGTGATGATCTGACAGATTTATTAAATTTATGTTCTTATCAAACACGAAGGACAAAAACAGTCTCTTATTTTGCTCTTCTTTCCCCCTAAAACCTGCTCAACATAACATTCATTTGCTCTTTGTCCAGATATAAAACAAAAGATTAAAAAAAATAAGTTTATTCTTCATTAAACTCATCTGTGTATCTGGCATTTTCTATAATTTTGAGGACATTATTATTGCAACATATTAAACAACCAAAACAAAGAAGGAGTTCAGCACCACGGACAGAGACGCAGCTGCACCGTCATGTCCCACCAGCAGAGGGCGCTGATACAGAGTGAAGACAGATTTAATTCAGGATTTAAAGGATAAATCGGGATTAAAGTCTGATTAAGACAGCCTGATCATCTAACTGGTTTCCTATTTATGCTGCACTAATTGGATTTAAACCAAAAAAAACAACAGATATCTGATGATGTGGCCAAATTTAAACAAGTGACCCCTTTGCTGACCCCTGGACCACTGTGTGTGTGTGTGTGTGTGTGTGGGGGGGGGGGGGATCTCAACATTGGCCCTGCTCAGGCTGAAGGAACCTGCTCTCTAACTGTTCAAGTCTAGAACCAGAACAAGAGCCAAAGTGGACTCTTAAACAAGTACATTTATTTTCTAGGACAACGGCATTTCAGGTCATGTGACCCCTCTCAGGGATCAGCCTCAACTTCCTGTCTGAGAGCTCAAGTACTTCCTGTCCAACAGGAACGGTGTCAAGAGCTGAGGAGTGACATTCTGGATGCAAAGGTTAATGTACACACACACACACACACGCACACACACAAACAGGCCTTGCTATCATTGCCAAGTCCAAAAGGTCAACTTCCTGCTGATTGGTGATGGAACTATCAAATGCACCAATCGATAGCCAGCGGAGGAAGAGGAGGGTGGGAGCTGACTGAGGTAAAAGGAGAGGGAGAAGAGGAGAAAGGTGAAGACCGGTCAGCATGGGGGGGTGGACAGAGAGAAGCAGAGGAGGACGATCCAGAAAGGTCAACACATGTCAATGAGGAAAGCAAGAAAGGTGGGATGGAGAAAGAGAGAGGGAGCGAAGGAGCGGGGAGAGGAAAGGTGGAGGCAGAAAGAGAGGAAGAAATGAAAGAGAATAATAGCAGCAGATTAACGTCCATTCAGAATATCTGAAGCTCCTGTGGTGGCTGAAATCTCCACTTTCTTTAGGACTTTAGAGGACAAAAGACATTTTGTTACATTTCAATTCTTCGGCTGACATTTTATTCAACCTTAAAAGCCTTTTTTCATTTTAACTTTGGTCTGGAAGAACAGATGTTAAAGTTTCCATACAGACGTGTCACTCTACAGCCGAGCACACGTATAAAGATGGAGAGAGCACGGAGGTGGAGGACAAGAGCGGGTGAGCGAGCACAGCCAGAAGTGAGAGAGAGAGAGAGACAGATTATCATTCCGAAGCTGCGGACGGCATTTGTCTTCATTTGGCATGACTGCCTTCATGTGTTATTATTAGCAGCTGTCGGAGAGAGAGAGAGAGAGAGAGAGAGGGGGGGGGAGGGAGAAAGAGAGGAGAGAGGGATGGAGAGGAGAGAAGGAAATGAAGACGTTGGTAAAGAGACAAACAACAATGGAGAATGATGGAAGAAAAAAAAGCTTTGGTCTTTTTCTGCAAAGGGCGATGAAGCAATCAGCCTGTGAATCTCCCTCTCTCTCTCTCTCACACACGCACACGCACACACACACACACACACACACACTCTTGGAGGTGGTCCAGGACCTGAGATCTATTTTAAATATTTGTGGGGCTGGCGGGGAGATTAATGAAGGTCAATGGACTGGGATCCTTGTCCGTATGGACACTCTGCAGCAGCCTTCCATATTAGCAGTGTTGCTAAATGCTAATTGAACCCGCTGTGTCTCGCTGCTCAGTGAATCACCTCTCCGCCTCCCTCTTTGGACGGAGGTGTTTCGTATGCTAGCATTAGCGGCTCTGCTGTTCACGCCACAGGAAGCACGGAGGAGACCAGCGGATGCTAAGCTAAGCTACGGATGTATCAACAGCGCCACCTGCCTCAGAGTCACGTACTGCGATGAAGATTTTCCTTCTGTTGGAAGCGTCTGCTCTGATCAGACCAAGGCTGCTCCGGCCCACCTGCTGCTGCCGCCGTGCCTTCGTCCCTCCTCTAAAAACGCACCCTGATGCAGCGGACGTGAAGATCAGCTGCACATACAGGGAGGCGAATCATCAGAGCGGCATGGAAGCTGCTCCACTCTCCTCTAACCGGCCCATTTAGTGCGGAGGCACGTACCGGAGAGCAAAACAAACGCCTCCAGCAGCAGCGGAGCGCGAGGTTGCCGCCGACACGCTGCTGACTCTCACGGCAAAAACATAAAGAGGCTCGGTCGTCCAGCACCTGGGCGACATGAGCAGGAGAGCAAACAGCCTCAGCCTCAGCAGCCTCAGCAGCATCAGCAGCCTCAGCAGCCTCGCTACGATAGACCCCACCCGCCTGGTGCTCCTCAGAGGGTAAAACAAACAAGCAGAAGCCTCGTCGGGCTCAGATCTGCTGCACGTGTTCATTATGTAGCGAGCACCCCACAGAGCAGGTTGATTTAAGGCCACAGAGGTGTGTGGTTTGTTCCTCAGCTCCACCCCTCCCCCTCCTTCACCCACGTGTTCATCAGCAGCCCCCCCCCCCCCCATGAGCCTGGTCCTGCTCGGGGCTTCTTCCTGATAAAGGCAGTTTTACACAACTCATTCATGAACAGATGAAGAAACCAGATCGTCCTCTGGACCGGTGCAGAACCCAGCGCTAAAGCTATTCACTGCACTCACACCCAGACCAGAACCACAGGCTAGACCAGATTAAACCGGACCAGAACAAAAAGAATCTGAGGTGGGAACGGGTAAACTCCTGGAACACAAAGGCACAACAGATCAGTGACAGCAGTGAAGCCATAACCTTCCTCTCTTTACCCACAATCCCTCTGGGGAGTGTCAGCGCCAGCTGCTACAGTCTGCCTGACACACACACACACACACCACACACACACACACCACACACACTGACTCCATAGAAGACCCCATACATGAGGAGAGAGAATGAGCCAAAATCACAGAGGCGTTTCTGGTTTGATTAGAGCAAAATTCTCTGTTGGATTGTAGCGATTATCAAGGGTGACACACACACACGCACGCACGCACGCACACGCACGCACGCACGCACGCACACACACACACACACAGCAGGTGCCTTAATGTATACCAAAGCACAAACATAGATGACATTGTGACATAAAAACACAAAAATCTTGCTTTCTAGCAAAGGTCCAAAAAGAAGGAGAATTCAGAGAATATCGACTCATCTCAGTGACAAAGATGTTTAACACCTTATAATGGAATTATTCCACAGAGAGACAGAGGGAAGGAAAGAAACAGACATAGAGAGAGAGGGAGAGAAAGAGTGTGGGGAAAAGAGAGGGAGCATAGATTAATTTGGGAGGGTTAGGAGTGACTTTATCCTGTGTCTGAAGAGGATAGAAGGCATTTACATTTCCATGGTCCCCGTTAGGATTAGTGCGCGTGCACACACACACACACACACACACACACACACACACACACACACACACACACACACACACTCTTACTGTAGTGCCTCAAACACACCCTGTTTTGATTGGTTCTGGAGGTTCTGTCCACTGGCTTTTACCTGTGGCCTGGAGGGTCCATAAAACCGTCACACACCCCGTTAGTGTGAGGCACAAACACACCATCAGTGTTAACGACTTCCTGAATCACACTGATGAGACTTTCATTAAATATCTGTTAAAATCTTTTCATCCTTCTTTATCTCCTCCGGCTTCCTGTCTGACTGACCTCCGTGACCTTCCGTCCCTTCGTCTCTGTCTTCCTCCATCACTTCCTCCTCTCATTTCTCCCAGAGCCTGTTGAAAATTCAGTCCATCTCTCAAGGTTGTTATCTCTCTCTCTCTCTCACACACACACACACACACACACACACACACACACCCCAGCACATCCGACTGGTGGGGTGTGGGGTCAGGGTTCACCATGGTCCGCCTGCCGCTGCTGTCCTCCCCCTGGACCGTCTGATTGACAGCAATCAGGACTTCCCCTGCCCCCCTCCCCCTCCACCTGTCAAGACCAAGCGTGTGTGTGTCATTTCCTGTCATTTTTAATTATCCAAATGATATTCAACTTCAGTCTACAGCCTCAATCACAAGAAACTCCCATAATCCCTCAGTCCACTCGGCTCCCCTCGCATCAGACGCTGTCAGGAGGGCGCCGCCGCCACTCCATTAGCATAACAGCGTGTTTGTTTAAAGAGCCCTTCCCGCCTATAAAATCAAACAATTAGCGATGCAGACAAGCGTCGGTCTATTGACTGCATAAATAATACGACCTCAAACTCGTCTTCTTTCTTTCCCTTTTTCCCCCGTTTTATCCATTCTCTCGCCATCGCTCTGCTCTCTGGACACTTCGTTTATTGGTTCAGACCTCTCACCATTATTCCCACAGCTAATGAACCTGCCAGACCTCACAGGAAGTCAGCGGAGGGTGGTGGGGGTGGGGGGGGGGTTGTGGCTAATCAGGAATGCAAGCCCCGGCGCTCATCGCCGTGACCTTTAGTCTGGCCACCTCCAGGTCACTGCAGACCTCTGGAGTCATCTGCACATGCAGGCTCGGTGTAACATGGCTGCTTTGAATATGCATGTCTTAAGAATTCATCTCAAGCCCTGAAGTTCAACGCCGTATGAAATCTAACCTCGGCGGCATAGCGGCGTGATTCTCCTCGCTGCTCGCACGCCTGTTCTCAGCTCCTCGGCTCGGCACCTGCGTGGAGGTCGACCCCGTCAGAGACGGCCTCACAGAGGAGCATTTTTATCAGCGACCAACCCCGTCGTGGAAAGGAGCCCGATTCTGAAGGCTCGCCAAGATCACCGAGTGGGGAATTCTGCCCCCTGCTGGATGGGGAGAGCTGCAGGTTCGGGACGTTTGGCGCGACCCGTGAGGGAAATAGCAAAAATCAACATTCAACGGAATAATCGGCGTTTTCCACCTTTACTTCACGCACCAGGGCTGGGAGAGAAAACGCTAAACACCATAAACAATTATTCAATATCTATTAAAACGCCTTCGCTACAACGTCTAATTTTTTTTCTTTCTTCGTCGGAAGAGACCAGAAGTTGTGAAGCAAAGTCGGTTGCGAGAGCAAAGGCAGTCGCTCTCTGCTAACCAGTTAACATCGAGCCTGGTCACCGATCGGTTAGCAACACGCTAACAGCCAACCGTGCAACAGCATCACTGGTTCGTCGTCTCGTATTTGATTCTTCAGGTGGAGCCAGGTCCCAAATAGAAAAGAAATAACCCATAAAAGGGGCAAAGTTGTAAAAAATAGGTTGTAAAAAATATCGCTAATGACCGAAATCGACCGATCTACAACAGTTGTGATGCTGTTTTCAGCCATATCGCCCAGCCCGACTGAGAAAACCCAACAGAAAATAGCGACACTAGCGCTAATAGGACCGATTCGAGGCTAACAGAGGTCGGCCGTTGGAGCTGGGGATGAATGGTTTGACGTGACGGAGGCGTCCTTCACCTGCTGGTAACCAGCTGCTCACAGGTAACACAGATGTGGAGCGTGTCGCCGCCACGGGAGGAAATTAAAGACGACAGCGGCGGCGTGTGGGACATGACACCTTCCTGTCACTGCCTGTCAATCACAGCATGGCAGCGATGGGAGACAGCGGCGCCAGGGAAAGGGATGCTGTAACCACGGAGACGCAACCTTCAACAACAGCCACGTCAAAGAGCTCTTTGTCCTGACTAGCAGAAGCTAATGATGCTACAACAGCTGCAGGTCCACAGGTCGCCCCCTGCAGGTGGCGTCCGACTCTCACACAGAACACAGAGTGTGTGTGTGTGTGTGTGTGTGTGTGTGTGTGTTTGTGGAGGCCTCCGACACAGCCTCCTCTTCCTCATCTTCAAACAACACACGGTGTCTTTAAACACATCAATCAGCTTCTAAAGGCCTCACGTCAGCAGCCTCAGCTAAACGTGCCGCCGCCACCTGACCCGCGGCGCCGGCCGGTGCGTTTGCTCGCCACTGAAACGGCGTTCCCGTCCGGACCCGAAGAACGGCGTAACTCTACATCCGCCGTGCGTTTTGGAACACGTGCGCGAGGCAGGTGTGCACGTGGAGGCTGCACCAATATAACTGAGATCGTTTCTGTTGGACTTTGAAACTTTTCCTGACTGATAAACAGAACAAGAAAAAACAAAAAAAACTAAACTTGTGCCGACAAAAAGGCTTTTTGTAAAAATGAAAAGCCTCCGTGGATGAAAGACGTGTCCTCGGGGGACGCGTTCAGTCCTCGTCCAAGGTGGACCCTTTCACACGGAGCAGAATCGGTTACGTGTGTTGCTGTGAAAAGGACAAGTGGCTGCTGGAGAGCTCTCAGCGTCGCCGCTAGCAACGCCAGCGCACCTCCGGATTAGCATGGAAACAGGAGCCTGGACTCCAGACCAGACTGGTTTATCCAGACCGGTTTATCCAGACTGGTTTAGTCCTGACGGTTTATCCAGACTGGTTTATCCAGACTGGTTTAGCCCAGACTGGTTTATCCAGACTGGTTTAGCTCAGACTGGTTTATCCAGACTGGTTTATCCAGACTGGTTTAGCCCAGACTGGTTTATCCAGACTGTTTAGCTCAGACTGGTTTATCCAGACTGGTTTATCCAGACTGGTTCTCAGACTGGTTTCCAGACTGTTTATCCAGACTGGTTTAGCCCAGACTGGTTTATCCAGACTGGTTTATCCAAACTGGTTTAGCTCAGACTGGTTTAGCCCAGACTGGTTTAGTCCAGACTGGTTTAGCCCAGACTGGTTTATCCAAACTGGTTTAGCTCAGACTGGTTTAGCCTGGACTGGTTTATCCAGACTGGTTTAGCCCAGACTGGTTTAGCCCAGACCAGTTTATCCAGACTGGTTTAGCCCAGACTGGTTTAGCCCAGACTGGTTTAGTCCAGACTGGTTTAGTCCAGACTGGTTTATCCAGACCGGTTTAGTCCAGACTGGTTTAGCACAGCCTGGTTTATCCAGACTGGTTTAGTCCAGACCGGTTTAGCACAGACTGGTTTATCCAGACTGGTTTATCCAGACTGGTTTAGTCCAGACCGGTTTATCCAGACTGGTTTAGTCCGGGCTGGTTTATCCAGACTGGTTTATCCAGACTGGTTTAGCCCAGACTGGTTTAGCCCAGACTGGTTTATCCAGACTAGTTTATCCAGACTGGTCTGCCAGCACAAACACACCTTCCTCCATGCACTGAGCACTGCCAGTGGGGGCACTGAAGGGGGTTTGGGACGGGCCTGGGCCACTAACTGGTTACCCAACAGCCTCCCAATTGAACCAGCTCCCTACAGCTCCCAACAGTTGTCAGATGAAAGAGAGGAAACTGCAGCAGCGGTGGGTGATTGGACCCTCAAACATGGTGAACTGACTGTGGGACATGATGTCCACACCTGTGCTGATGTGATGGACAGTCCAGATGGACACACACACCTTTAATGGCTGCTGTCTCTGTCTCCTCAATAAGCTTTATCAACCTCTCTGGCCTAATCTCTCTGAAATTAGTGTCTGCTCTCCACCACCTCACTGACTGCTGGCATTCATTAGCGCCGCGGTTTAGCTAAATCAATCACCCCCCCCCCTCCCCTCCCCTCCCCTCCCCACACACACACCACACACACACCCACCACCCCCTACACCCCCCCCTCCCCACACAGCACGCTTTCTTAAAATGTCATCCTCAAACTTCTCACAATCAATTAAGCAGGAGATTAATGAGGCCAATTGGACGACAACACACCATCTTTGGTCCTCTCTGGAAAAGGCTCCCCACACACACACACACACACACACACACCACACACACACACACACGCACACACGCACACACACACACGCACACACACGCACACACACACACACACACACACACACACACACACTGAAAGGTGATTGAAGGAAACATGAAGCCAGCTGCATCGTCCCTGCTGGTCCTCGTGCAGCCTTTAGCCGTCTGACACGTCTGCTCTGACCTTCTGAAACATCCTCGTGTTCAGGAGCAGCTGTTGACAGGCTGATTGAACTCGCCCACGTGTTCCTGCTTAGATCTTTGGCTGCACAGAACTCCACCATTTAACGTGGCTTCCTGAAGAGGAGAACTTGCAGTAAGGTCCTCAGAGCTTCCAGAGGTCCTGGTTCCATCTGGTGCTCGCTCTAATCCTGGAGTTCCTCCTCTTCATGGACTTCCCTTCCTCCCAAAACCTCCCTCTCCTCCAAGAGGGGGACATCGGGAGAAACCCTCGTTGGCTTGTTGATCTAATTGTTGTAAATATGCTCTAATCGCCCTCTGAAAAGATCATTTTCAGTCTTTCTTCACAGCCAATCTCATCATAATCTGTTATATTTATTTGCAGGAAAGTAGAGCAGCAACAACTGAGGTTCACAACAAATAAACACACACACACACACACACACACACACACACACACACACACGCACCCAAGAACAAGGTGAATGCTCCTGGAGGTCGGCAGGAAAACCGACTGTTGAGATTCTTTAATTTGATAAACAGATAAAACGTTCTGTAAATTAAGATTGTACACGGGATTTTGCATAACTGAGGCTCACTGGTTGCAGGAAGATTAAAATAATAATCAGGTGTCACACACACACGTGCGCGCGCGCTCACACACAGATTATCGAGCTGTATCAGCTGCGGTATCACGTCAGGCTGGTTGTGATGTTAAAAGCTCAGCCTTTAGGCTGTATGTTAAACAGATAAGGAGCGGAGCATGTTCAGGATTAAAAGTACAAGACACACACACACACACACACACACCCCTGAGGGAGCACACAGCGATAACCCAGTCATTATCACACTTTCATAATTCCATTTCTTATTTCATTTTAGCGGCAGCAGCAGATGGATGTTGAGGAATAATTGAAGCTGTGAAAAATTTAAGTGTGAATTATGAGCGATGGCTGAGCTAATAACGTAAAGCACCGCTACCGCTACCGTGTAGCTTCAAACGGAGAAGGTGAGCAAAACAAAAGCTTTTCTACAGGTGACAGAGCATCAACCGCCGTCGGTGATCCAGGAAAACCACAGGTGAAGAAGAGCTAGGAGATGCTAAATCGGTCGCTTGCTACGTTAGCTCCGCTAATCCTCCTTTCACTGCGTCGCTTTCCTCTTGTTAAACAACAACCCCGATGTGTGTGAACCAACCTGTGTTCAGGAAACAGGATAAAACAAGCACCTCTTACCTGTAAAATGTGGCTGCCCAGGTGAGGGTCAAAGATCTCGGAGGCCATGACGCTGGGGCTCCTCCTCCTCTGGGCTCCGATAGCTAAACACACAAACACACAAGCAGAGAAAACACAGGACAGGACAGAAGAAGACTGGTGAGACTCAGACACATTGATACAAGCAAAGCTCTCTGACTAACACACACACACACACACACACACACACACACACACACCACACACACACACACACACACACACACACACACACACACACACACACACACACACACAGCCTAGCATGACAAAACACACATGGCACAGGACAACAGGAACCAGTGAGGTCAGCTCAGTGTGGAACAGTGTGACATGTTAGCATCATTAGCTCAACGAAAGCACCTTTTTTTAAAGATAAAGATGGACGACATTAGAGTGCGATGAAAGCGTCACGAAAGCGTTTAACCCCCCCCCCCATAAATGAGATTACTAATGATGATGGTGTTAAATGGGTTCAAACTGGAAACCATCACTGAGTTAGCAGCAGAACTAATAATGCTACCAAGTTTACCACCGTGAGGTGATGCAGCAGCCCATCTCCATGGAAACAAGCACTGACGCAGAGATCTATGAGAAACTATGACTGAGCGGATCAATATTAAGATGTGATCAGTCGGTTTGGATAAAACGATGACACACACACACGCACGCGCACACACACACACACACAAGGTTGAGGGTCTAACTGGTCCTGTTTGATGGTCTAACTGGTCCTGTTTGAGGGCCTAACTGGTCCTGTTTGAGGGTCTAACTGGTCCTGTTTGAGGGCCTAACTGGTCCTGTTTGAGGGCCCAACTGGTCCTGTTTGAGGGCCTAACTGGTCCTGTTTGAGGGCCTAACTGGTCCTGTTTGAGGGCCTAACTGGTCCTGTTTGAGGGCCTAACTGGTCCTGTTTGAGGGCCTAACTGGTCCTGTTTGAGGGCCCAACTGGTCCTGTCCAGTAAGTATCTAAATCCTCTCTTTTTTCCTCTGCAGCTGATGAAGACACGGGCAGGAGGAAGAGCGTAATAAGCGCTGCGGGAATGAGAGAAAAATTAAAAACCATGAAAGTCTGAAGGAAAATGAGTCTGAAACCAGATGAAGCAGCAGGAAGAAAATGAATGTTGGTGATGTAAAGTAAATGAGGGAGCCAAAAAAGTGAGGAGAAACAGGACAGAAACGACTTTAGAAAAAAATGGAACAAACAACGGCGTGAATGTGTGAGCCCATTAGTGTGTGTGTGTGTGTGTGTGTGTGTGTGTGTATGAGAATGTGTGTGTGTGTGTGTGGTCATCTTGTTAAAAGTCAATTTAACTTGAGTCTCTAAAAGTCAAACATTACTGCGATTGTTAATTTATTTTCTGTTTAATATGGGACTGGCAACAAACCAGGTGTGTGTCTGCGTGTGTGTGTGTGTGTGTCTGCGTGTGTGTGTGTCTGCGTGTGTGTGTGTGTCTGCGCGTGTGTACCGTTACACAAATTGCCAATTCAATTAACTGTAGGTGTGAGAACAGACAGAGCGGCCATTTTGGCCAAGTGTCAGAGTCAATTTATCAGGAATGAACAAAGGATGAAGTTAAAGGGGGAGGAAGGAAGTGACCGAGGCAGCAAGTGAGGGAGGAAGGAAGTGACCGAGGCAGCAAGTGAGGGAGGAAGGAAGTGACCGAGGGAGCAAGTGTGGGAGGGAGGAAGTGACCGAGGGAGGAAGTGACCGAGGCAGCAAGTGAGGGAGGGAGGAAGTGACCGAGGCAGCAAGTGAGGGAGGAAGGAAGTGACCGACGCAGCAAGTGAAGGAGAAAGGAAGTGACCGAGTCAGCAAGTGAGGGAGGAATGAAGTGACCGAGGCAGCAAGTGAGGGAGGAGGAAGTGACCGAGGCATCAAGTGAGGGAGGAAGGAAGTGACCGAGGGAGCAAGTGTGGGAGGGAGGAAGTGACCGAGGCAGCAAGTGAGGGAGGAAGGAAGTGACCGAGGGAGCAAGTGAGGGAGGAAGGAAGTGACCGAGGGAGCAAGTGTGGGAGGGAGGAAGTGACCGAGGCAGCAAGTGAGGGAGGAAGGAAGTGACCGAGGGAGCAAGTGTGGGAGGGAGGAAGTGACCGAGGCAGCAAGTGAGGGAGGGAGGAAGTGACCGAGGCAGCAAGTGAGGGAGGAAGGAAGTGACCGACGCAGCAAGTGAAGGAGAAAGGAAGTGACCGAGTCAGCAAGTGAGGGAGGAATGAAGTGACCGAGGCAGCAAGTGAGGGAGGGAGGAAGTGACCGAGGCAGCAAGTGAGGGAGGAGGAAGTGACCGAGGCAGCAAGTGAGGGAGGAAGCGAAACACGATGACGCACTGAAGAAATTATTGACAGGAAAACAGACCATAATATACTGGTGACGACGGGCGGAGGCCTCTGCGGGACCCAGTCGGGTTAGCATTTGTTAGCGCGAGGCTAAACAACATTTAATGACGGCCTATCTGACTCGAGCGATCCGATTGGTCGCCTTAATCGTGGGTCCGTTGCAGGAACCGGGCTGACGGCCGTTAGCCTGCGGAGGTGTGATGGGAAATGAAAGGGCGAGGAAGTGGCGGCGAGGAAGTGGCGGCGAGGAAGTGGCGGCGCGGCGCTCGGCTCGTCACACTGACAGAGTTAAAGGAGAAACTCTTCCCCTCTGAAATGAGATCTTTGGGGCGATTAACTCTGCGGAGTCGCTCGACTAAACCTGCATCGTCTCATCGTTTGAAACTCTTTTACTGTTCAGCACTCAGACGGTTCACAGCCTGGACAGATTAAACATCCCATCATGGAGGTTTAGGTGTTCAACACACCTATTTTCATCCTACTGCAGATATATAAAACACACACACTCCCGCAAACTCACTGTAGCACAAAATAGGAAGAAAATGGGAAAAGTGTCCCTATGTTTGTCTTACTATACTTGCGAGGACAAAACCTGTGTTTGCCTGCGTTCCAAGGTTTAATGTCTAAATCTGTCATAGAGCATGATTAGCTTCTGTTTCTAACACACACACACACACACACACGCACACACACACGCACACGCACACACACACACACACACACACACACACACACACACACACACACACACAGAGGGTTCAGTGAGGCAGGAGGGTATTGGCACAGAGGGAATACAAGGAGCAGCCAGTAATTAGGAGCCAGCGTACTGTACCACACACACACACACACACACACACACACACCACACACACGTACACACACGTACACACACACGGTGTAATTAGGTAGAGCCCCCCGATACCCCAGTGGTGAACTGAACAAGCCCTGAAAACCCTCTGTGGGCACAGCTGAGCACTATAATACCTGGAAAAAGGCAGCGAACACACACACACACACACACACACACACACACACACACTAATTAAGCAGCAGCCCAGTGTGCATGAAGAGAACAAGGAGGTGGACAGCCGCGGTGGGGGTGTTGGTGGACCGTCAGTAGTCAGGATTAACACGAGTCGACCTGCTGCTGTCAAACGGCGCCACGCGCCCCGCTCGCGCTCTCGCTCGCTCACTCACTCTCCGCTCGCTCGCCACTTTGGTCAGGTGGTGTTTCCGTCCAGCGCAGGAGAGACCAAACACGCCTGGGCTCCTCCTCATCGCCATCATTCCTGGATATTTGGGCCGTGGTGTCAGGAGAGCGCCCACTCCGCCCTCGCCACGGTGCGAGCAGGTGAACTTTGTTCCGCTCCGTCAGCGTGTGTTGTGTGTGTGTGTGTGTGTGGTGTGTGTGTGTGTGTGGTGCAGCAGACGGAGCGAGCGGACGCACTCCTGCTCGTTGTTAATTTGTCCGAGCGGCACGATGAGACGCGGCGAGCTGCTGGAGTTTAGCGTGAAGCCGTTAGTCATTAATTTAACAGACGCAGAGGTGAGCGAGGCCACGTGTCTCCATTATTCTCTGTCACCACACATAACAGCCGCAGGGCAGAGGGAGTGTGTGTGTTGTTGTGTGGTGTGGTGTGTGTGTGTGTGTGTGTGTGTGTGTGTGTGGGTGTGTGTGTGGGGGGGGGGGGGGTGTTATTACACATGTTATGCACCAGACTAATGAGGACAGTTTGTTGGGTCCTCACAACTTCAGTGACATGTTTGAAGGTTCATGTTAGAGTTGAGGGAACTTTCCCCAGGAGACAGGAACCCTGAGTGCGTCTCAGTGTCTCAGTGTCCTCGCGTCTCAGTGTCCTCGTGTCTCAGTGGCCTCGTGTCTCAGTGGCCTCGTGTCTCAGTGTCCTCGTGTCTCAGTGGCCTCGTGTCTCAGTGTCCTCGTGTCTCACTGGCCTCGTGTCTCAGTGCCCTCGTGTCTCACTGGCCTCGTGTCTCAGTGCCCTTGTGTCTCAGTGGCCTCGTGTCTCAGTGTCTCAGTGGCCTCGTGTCTCAGTGTCCTCGTGTCTCAGTGCCCTTGTGTCTCAGTGTCCTCGTGTCTCAGTGTCCTCGTGTCTCAGTGGCCTCGTGTCTCAGTGTCCTCGTGTCTCAGTGGCCTCGCGTCTCAGTGGCCTCGTGTCTCAGTGGCCTCGCGTCTCAGTGTCTCACTTCCTGTCGGATGAAAGGGTTGATTACAGAGTGCATGTCCTCCACCTCAAACGTGCGCCTGTAACGAGCGCGACGCAGTCGTCTTTTCACCTCGTTTCACCTCTTATTTAAGGCCAGTAACCGTAGTAACGGGTCCGGGCGCTCCGCAGAGGAAACTACCTCGGCAGTGAAATTAATGAGCGTGGACGGAGCGTCTGACGAGAGCCAGCAGACGGCTGATGCAACGCAGGCGCTGAAGGAGTGACGGAGGGTAACTCTCCTCTGAACAAAGGGAACCAGGAGATCTTTCCTTCCACCGTCCTCTCAGCCTCACGTGTGATTAAGTTGCCCAGATGAACTTTCCTTGTCAGGCCCAGAGGAGGAATAAAGAGACTGGAGCAGGAGGTGGACGTTAATTAATTATGAGCCGTCAGAGTCCAAATCATCTCGGTCCAGAAGAGAGGAGAGAGGAGCGGCAGAAAGTCCTGACAGCTCAAATTAGAGCTTCAGACGCAGGAGGACCCAGCAGACACTTCCTGTGCTGCAGCAGCAGGAGGAGGAGGAACCAGGGCCGTTCTCCACGCTCACACACTCGTGTCCAGGTGTTTTCCTCAGCAGAACTGTTCTGTCCCCTCTGTCCCCTCTCTCCTCCTCTGTCCCCTCTCTGCTCCTCTGTCCCCTCTGTCCATCTCTGCTCCTCTGTCCCCTCTGTCCCCTCTCTGCTCCTCTGTCCCCTCTGTGCTCCCTCTGTCCCCTCTCTGCTCCTCTGTCCCCTCTCTGCTCCTCTGTCCCCTCTCTGCTCCTCTGTCCCCTCTTCCCATCTCTGCTCCTCTGTCCCCTCTCTGCTCCTCTGTCCCCTCTCTGCTCCTCTGTCCCCTCTCTCCCTCTGTCCCCTCTGTCTCCTCTCTCCTCCTCTGTCCCCTCTCTGCTCCTCTGTCCCCTCTCTGCCCCTCTGTCCCCTCTCTCCTCCTCTGTCCCCTCTCTCCTCCTCTGTCCCCTCTCTGCTCCTCTGTCCCCTCTCTGCCCCTCTGTCCCCTCTCTGCTCCTCTGTCCCCTCTCTGCTCCTCTGTCCCCTCTCTGCCCCTCTGTCCCCTCTCTGCCCCTCTGTCCCCTCTCTGCCCCTCTGTCCCCTCTCTGCTCCTCTGTCCCCTCTCTGCTCCTCTGTCTCCTCTCTGCTCCTCTGTCCCATCTCTGCCCCTCTGTCCCCTCTCTGCTCCTCTGTCCCCTCTCTGCTCCTCTGTCCCCTCTCTGCTCCTCTCTCCTCCTCTGTCCCCTCTCTGCTCCTCTGTCCCCTCTCTGCTCCCTCTGTCCCCTCTCTGCTCCTCTGTCCCCTCGTCCCCTCTCTGCTCCTCTGTCCCCTCTCTGCTCCTCTGTCCCCTCTCTGCTCCTCTGTCTCCTCTCTGCTCCTCTGTCCCCTCTCTGCTCCTCTGTCCCCTCTGTCCCTCTCTGTCCCCTCTGTCCCCTCTCTGCTCCTCTGTCCCCTCTCTGCTCCTCTGTCCCTCTCTGCTCCTCTGTCCCCTCTCTGTCCCCTCTCTGTCCCCTCTCTGCTCCTCTGTCCCCTCTCTGCTCCTCTGTCCCCTCTCTGCTCCTCTGTCCCCTCTCTGCTCCTCTGTCCCCTCTGCTCCTCTGTCCCCTCTCTGCTCCTCTGTCCCCTCTGCAACCAGCCTGTTCGCTGGGTTCCTGAAGATTTGTCGCTGTTGTTCAGGAGTTCCCAGAAAACAAAATAAATTTTTCCAGACATCTCAATGTCACAGAGGTGGAGCCAAGTGTGTGTGTGTGTGTGTGTGTGTGTGTGTTGTGTGTGTGTGTGTGTGGGGGGGGGGGGGGGCAGATCCAGGATCCCTTGTTGCTCTCCACACTTTTACTAAAATTAGCCTTCCATACAGCAGAGAACAACCTAAACATCTGAACCATTTTGATTTTCAAAGGTTCTTTTTCTCCCCCCCTCCCAGATTTATGGCTCAATTTCACTGCGGAGTCTTTTAGCGTGGGCTCGTCTCCAGGAGGGAGGAGAAAAGTCAGAGAAGGTCGAAAACAAAAACAGTCAGCCAACAACCCGAACCACCAATAAAAACACAGACGAGTGTTTCTCGTTAATCAGTCGACTTATACATCATCTTCAAATGGAAGAAGCCGTTCAGCTGCCAAGCAGAGCGGGCGCGGCGGCCAGAGGACGGCGGTGTGATGACAGGAAGTAGAGGTACTGGCAGGAGGGGCGCGCCTGGCGGGACGGCGCCGCTCGGACCGGCGCGGTTAGCATCCGTTAGCACCGACGCGCTGCTACGGATGAAGGTTTCCCAAATGTCAGCAGAAACGGATGTGAGAGGGTATTTAACCTCGCACGTGATGAACGAGCACGTCTGCTCCAGTAGATCTGAAGGACAGGAGCACACACACGCCAACACACACGCCAACACACACGCCAACACACACTTCCTGTGGCTGGTTTCTGGACGTCAGGACAACGTGGATCACATCACGTGAGCAGCTCGTCCCATTAACGCTACTGGGAACCAGTCGGACAAGTTCCCAATAAAACCCACTGAAAATCTGAAAGCAAAGTCAACTCGTGCTGGACACGTGTTGTTGGGACACAACAGCGTATTTCATGAAATTACCTGCAGGCTGTAATAAAGTTACAACGGTTCACGGAATTAACCAGCAATTAATTTAGTAATTAAAGTCTGTACAGTGAGACTTTCATTCTAACAGCCCAACAATGTTCCCTCCAGCTCCAAACCTCCATTCACACACTTTCCCTCCCCTCATCACCTTCCAATCTCACACCTTAAGAGGAAACACACACACACACACACACACACACCACACACACACACACACACACATGCACGTACACACACAGGTTGCAGTATGTGACTTTGACTAATGCGACGCTGGTTCAGACATGTTGGCGTTAATCGATTAGCTCAACAGCATGAGGGAGGACGTGTGAGTGTGTGTGTGCACGCACGGACACGGTCTCACACACGCACACACACACACACACACACACACGCAGGGCAACTATGAAAAATCAAGAAAAGGAGAGGGAGCTGGTAAATGAAAGGCAACACAACGGCGAGCAGACAGGTGAGGGACGTGCAGGAATCACAAACTGCATCTTTGTGCTGCGACCAGATAAAAATTTATGATCCATCGATACGGGAACAACAAACATCTTTTTCCATCTCAAACATGTTCAGCACAGAATCACAAACCTGCCGAATTTACTGTACGGTAAGACTTTTAAAACCAGAGATATGGTGTGTGTGTGTGTGTGTGTGGTGTGTGTGTGTGAGAGATAAACAATCTGTACAGTAGAACTATGATATATGAGTCTCATCCTCACCCTGGAATGCAGCAAACACACACACACACACACAGATGTAGAGTCTCGATAACCGCAATATATTAACACAACAGAAATAAAGTATGATCACTAACAGTGTGTGTGTGCGTGTGTGTGTGTGTGTAAGAGTGTGTCGGAGTGAGAAAGAAAAGGGAAGTTAAACTTCAAACCAGTGCCTTGATGTTGATATCATTTAATAACATCTGCAAAACCGAACACACACTGCAACTCCAGTACAGTGTGTGTGTGTGTGTGTGTGTGTGTGTGTGAACCAGGGGTCTTAATGAAGAAAAGATGAGTAACCTGACCTCCAACACACCCCGGTCTGTGCTGCTATCTCTGTGGGGCCCTGAATAGCCTCGTTTGTTTCCCATGCAGAGATGAAGCTGCTGGAGCTCCTGGTGTCCAGAGATGATGTTCATGGACCCAGAAGCTGCTGGAGCTCCTGGTGTCCCAGAGATGATGTTCATGCACCCAGAAGCTGCTGGAGCTCCTGGTGTCCCAGAGATGATGTCCATGCACCCAGAAGCTGCTGGAGCTCCTGGTGTCCCAGAGATGATGTTCATGCACCCAGAAGCTGCTGGAGCTCCTGGTGTCCCAGAGATGATGTTCATGGACCCAGAAGCTGCTGGAGCTCCTGGTGTCCCAGAGATGATGTTCATGGACCCAGAAGCTGCTGGAGCTCCTGGTGTCCCAGAGATGATGTTCATGCACCCAGAAGCTGCTGGAGCTCCTGGTGTCCCAGAGATGATGTTCATGCTGAGATGAAGCTGCTGGAGCTCCTGGTGTCCCAGAGATGATGTTCACGCACCCAGAAGCTGCTGGAGCTCCTGGTGTCCCAGAGATGATGTTCACGCACCCAGAAGCTGCTGGAGCTCCTGGTGTCCCAGAGATGATGTCCATGCACCCAGCAGCTGCTGGAGCTCCTGGTGTCCCAGAGATGATGTCCATGCTGAGATGAAGCTGCTGGAGCTCCTGGTGTCCCAGAGATGATGTCCATGCTGAGATGAAGCTGCTGGAGCTCCCGGTGTCCCAGAGATGATGTTCATGGACCCAGAAGCTGCTGGAGCTCCTGGTGTCCAGAGATGATGTTCACGCACCCAGAAGCTGCTGGAGCTCCTGGTGTCCCAGAGATGATGTCCATGCACCCAGCAGCTGCTGGAGCTCCTGGTGTCCCAGAGATGATGTCCATGCTGAGATGAAGCTGCTGGAGCTCCTGGTGTCCCAGAGATGATGTCCATGCTGAGATGAAGCTGCTGGAGCTCCCGGTGTCCCAGAGATGATGTTCATGGACCCAGAAGCTGCTGGAGCTCCTGGTGTCCCAGAGATGATGTCCATGCACCCAGAAGCTGCTGGAGCTCCTGGTGTCCCAGAGATGATGTCCATGCTGAGATGAAGCTGCTGGAGCTCCTGGTGTCCCAGAGATGATGTCCATGCACCCAGAAGCTGCTGGAGCTCCTGGTGTCCCAGAGATGATGTCCATGCTGAGATGAAGCTGCTGGAGCTCCTGGTGTCCCAGAGATGATGTTCATGCACCCAGAAGCTGCTGGAGCTCCTGCTCAGATCATCCTCCACCAGCTATCCTCTGTTCAGCGCTCTTACGTTTGGAACTCACTCCATTCTTCTACCCTTCGGGTGCAACACAACCCCAACGCATGCCAATCCAGCCGTACTCCACAGCTGGACAGATGTTTTCACCAAATTGTGCGTGACCTTTGCTAACGATGACTGTACTCAGATCCCGATGCTAACATGCTAATTAAGGTCACCGACAGCCGAGACCTCCTGGGGTCCCCGTTCCTTCCTTCTTTCACTCTAAACCTGCAGCACCAACATCCTGTTTGGCCGATCATCTCACTCCAGCTTCCGGCTGCTCAGCTCTTCCCACGAACAGACATTCAGACCTTTGCGAGCGTCTGTTTTTCTTATTTGTGCCCTTTGGGATCATCAGCATCTTTAATAATCCGACTGAGCTGTTGAGAATTGAGATGTTGCTGCTCGTGGATCCCTCTGAACTTTCAAATGTTACAATTTTACATTTCAGCAGATTCTTCAGAGAGTTCGATTCTGGTGGGAGGAAATAATTTCTCTCATAAATCGAAGAATAAAGGCAGTCAAATCTGGACAATATGAGGCAATATCACAAAAGCATTTCTGTAATTCCTCTAAGAGTAAACAGAAAGTAGAAAGTTCTGCCTCTGATCAACAACAAAGTCCATTTAGATCACATATCTATTTTTTTCTCCTCTAAGACTATATAAAAAAAATCAATTAGCGAGAGAGCAGATCAAACGGTCTGAGTGACAGGAGGAGCGTCCTGAGGGACAGATGGCTTCAAAATGAACTTTTCATCTTCACCACATTCAGACAGAAGAGAGGAAAGAACAGATGAAACGGGAGCGATGGAGGGAGCGGGCCGAGGAAATGAAAGAGGATGAAAAGAGCGACAGATGGAAGGAAAAAAAAAAAAAAGTCCACAAAGTGAGAGCATCAATGGAGACAAGAAGCTGCAACGGTGGACAGGAGAGTCAACTGGGCCGGTCCGGCTTCACGGGGTCCATCAGGGACCAGGTCTCTGCCAGGGTGGACCAGGAGGGTCCACCACTAGTCCTGCTGTTTCCAAAGGGTCCTGGGAAGAGGCTTTGGATACTAACGGAACCTTCACTTCCCAAGGACGGCCACATCAGGAAGAACATCATCCGTCGTGCGCCCTGGTGGGCAGTGGCAGTTTCCATGGTAACCCCACCCCTCTGCACGGGGGCTGTAGCGCCCTGGAGGTCCTCGTCCTGTGCTCCTCTGAGCTGATCACCTGTGGTGGCGGCGGCCCAGAAGCTCCAGACTCTGCTAGTTTGGTCGGACACGTCGATGGAGGAGGAGAACGATTTTAAAAGAAGAAAAAAAGGAAAAAGCCTCTCCGAGGCAACCTCGGGCAGCTTAACTAATTAGCAACATATATCAGCGTCGGCTCCGACAGGCCAATTACACCTGATTGGAAATACTTTAGTTTGTTGAACACACTCTTTTCATGTCGGCTTTAATTCAGTGTCAAAGCTCAGCGTTCTGAATATTAGAGCCCATGATTGACTGCTGAGGGCCCTCAGAGTACAGTACAAAGCCAATAATGTCCCATCCGTCTGGTACGGAGGGAGAGCCAGATAAACAGATTAGAAAAGGACATTAGACACATAACTGGGTTAGTAAGGACAGCAGCTCTAATGGGTCAACGTCCTTCACAGGAGCTCCTCCGTGATTAATGCAGAGTGATACTGTGGCGTTTCCAGGAAACATGAATGACGTGGTTGATGGGAAGGATCAGTATGGACATACTGTCAAACAATGTGTCCTCAAACCATCGGGAACCCTCCGAAGGGCCCTGAAGAGAGGACCAGTTCTAAAAGGGTCTAAAGGGACACCAGGACCAGTAAAACCACCATTCAACTGGCGTCAACGTGAACAGAGCCTCAGGAGATGATCAGAACGGTCCCAAACCATCTGAAACATGCATCACCATCCCAGGGGTCTAAAAGAAAATCACCTCCAGCCACCCTCACCTCAAACCCAGAGAAAAATCCCAAGACCAGTGCGAAGAACATCCAAAATCACCGGGATAACTGGGATCATCGCAACCTCCACAAATCCCTTCAAACCACACAAACGGGATCTCAGGAGCCGTGCAGGTCAGATATGAAAGGAAGCACGGAGTTATCAGGTTATACTCAAAGAAACACCCCAACCTGGACAACTCCTGCCTGCTGAGGACAGGACGTGGGACAAGATGATGATATGATCTAATCTGAGTGTCAGCCTGAGGCCCACGAAGCTCCCCACCATCCAGAGGACTCGGCTGCTGACCGCTTCACTTCTAAACTGGTCACAGTCCAACGGCGGTCCCTCCACGCAGCCTGGACCCCAAAGGTGGAGACACACGTCCTCTCTCCTCTCCAACCGAGACCAGGACTTCATAACTGTGGGTCCCAGGGGCCCGGTGTGAAACAGGAAGCTGAGCAGCCGGTGTCCAAACGTGTGGAGACAGTCAGCAGGACGAGCGCAGGCGTCCCGAGAGGCGGCGTCCCGAGAGGCGGCGTCTCCAGCTGACTGCAGCATCACCGAGGGATAAATCCTCTCCTCTGTGTCGGGGCAGCAGCACTTCCTGGAGCTGTTGTGTGTTTGCCAGCAAAATAAAGAAAAGAGTGGGGGGGGGGGGTTGTCGGAGTAATTGTTTCTATGGTGATTACTCTTTCCTCTTTGGTGTGACAGCACGCAGGGGGAGAAAAGGGAGGAATAATAAAAACAGAGATGAACCAAATGCCCGGCAGCCTCGTCTGCAGCCAAAAGCAATTTCCCCGTCTAAATTTAGTTATGCAAAGCCGATGGGCATCATCAACATTTGGTAATTAGTTTTATAATTACTGCTGTTTCCCTCTGCCTCCGTCGCTCCCTTCTTCTTTACACATCTCACACTCCCAGCTGGACAAGCGACTTCCCCGTTATCAAGAGCCACCCCAGCGGCGTCCCCGGACAGCGCGGCGTCCCCGGGACAGCGCGGCGTCCCCGGGACAGCGCGGCGGGAGATGGCGCGGCGTCCCCGGGACAGCGCGGCGTCCCCAGGACAGCGCGGCGTCCTCGGGACAGCGCGGCGTCCCCGGGACAGCGCGGCGTCCCCGGGACAGCGCGGCGTCCCCGGGACAGCGCGGCGTCCCCGGGACAGCGCGGCGTCCTCGGGACAGCGCGGCGTCCTGACGGGAGACGGCGCCGGATGGTCAATGATGTGCTTCGATGGCCGCAGTGATTACGTCATCGCCCAAATAACGGAGGCTCCGCCTTCGGTCCCCGGTCCTGCTGCTCAATGACCCAGAAACCGGAGCCAGCAGCTGGGGCAGGAACCAGCAGGTAGAGCCCAGACAGACAGGAAGCGCGTTCAGCACGGATCAGAACTCTTCTCAGGAACTTTTCAACTAAAACTACACCAAAGCAAAGCAAGACAAAAGGCCCAGTATAACCAGTCCATTCATACTCCGTCCCAGTATAACCAGTCCATTCATACTCCGTCCCAGTATAACCAGTCCATTCACACTCCGTCCCAGTATAACCAGTCCATTCATACTCCGTCCCAGTATAACCAGTCCATTCATACTCCGTCCCGGTATAACCAGTCCATTCATACTCCGTCCCAGTATAACCAGTCACAGATGTCAGCAGTCATGTCGGACCAACAGCCCAGCAGAACAATTTCTGTGTTCAACATCATGAAGCTACAGGTTTCAATTCACCCCTAGATTAAGATAACAGTGAAGTAAATCTGTGCTTCACTTTTTCCTCTTCATTCTCTCTCTCTCTCACACACACACACACACACACACACACACACACACACACGCACACACACACACACACACACGTCTTGATTGTAGACTGGCTCATGAAGTATGGCATTTTGGTGTCTGCTGCTCTCTGCATGCATAATGAATAGCCAGGTGTCGGAAAGGGTCTCACTGTCTCACACACACACACACACACACACACACACACACACCAACATTTAGTGCAATACTGAAATGGTGAACATCCATATTCACTCACACACTCACACACACACACTAAAGGTCAGGGTTGTTTGTGTGGCGTCCTGCAGCAGATGTGGAGACTCTGACAGGAAGTCAAAACCTGCAACAATAAAGTGCAGAAGAGCAACTGGGTCAATTACTGCAAAGGTCAAGAGAGGAGGAGGAGGAGGAGGAGGAGGAGGAGGAGGTGGTCGTAAGTACAGACAGGATGAGAAGGAGAGCGGGAAGAAAAAGAAGACAGTGAGGACAGCACGGAGGAGGAGTGTTGAAGAGGAGGATGAGGAGAGCAGGTTGAGTCTGTCTGAGTCCATCATCCTCATGTCATCGTGTCTGATCTCTGTGGGAGCTTCTGATTGGTGGATGGTAGAGAGAAACATAAATAATGAGGGAGAAGCTGCGTTCTTTGTTGGTCAGCCTGGACCCGGTGAGCAGGACAATGCGTGTCCAGGTCCGGTCGCAGGTTTATCAGGGGTTCTGGAGGAGAAACATTCCCATACAGGTTCTGGTTGGCTGTTTGGAGTCCAACACACTCGTCAGCCAGTCCCACAGAACTCTGCACGTTTCCCTTATTATTCAAAAGAACAGGACGCACCTATCAACACACACACATTGTGTGTTTATTAAAGTGTGTGTGCTTCTTCAAAGTGCCATCTGTTGTTGTGCGCCCAATCACACACACATATGCACGCACACGTGCACGCTCCTGTGTACTGAACTGTTGTTTCAGCTCTCATCACAGGTCTGATTACAGGTAAATATCCTGTTTCTACACACACACACACACACACGCACACACACACACACACACACACACACACACACACACAAGCTCATTTCAAGCAATTTGCTTTCATCTTTGGTCATTCCTACGAGCCAAATGTCCCTTTAAACGTGAGCGCCTCTCATCACTGAGTGTGTCGTACAAAGGGCCCATTTCAAAGGCAAATTCCACTTAGATTCACAAGTGCTGTGTGTACTCCAGGCACAAATTCATCAGAGTTTAATGTTCCCTTCACACAAACTCACTGCGCCTGCGAGCTTGTGTGTGTGTGTGGTGTGTGTGTGTGTGTGTGAGAGAGAGACACACTAGTTTAAGGGGCACACAGTGGTGCTTATCACCACAGGTTTATGTTCATTAGAGCAAATAAAGCTCAAAGTGTCTTTGTGGATTATTTGAATAACAGCAGCTGACTGAAGAATTAATAGTGAGGTGATTTCAGGTGAGACGTCACTGAAACGTCGGTATTTATGAGCGCGCGCTTCCTTATTATCTAGGAATCGTTCTGATTGGTCTCTACCCTGCCAGAGGTTTGTGATTGGTCAAGTTGGGCTGGTGTCCGTCTATCAGCAGGACTTCCTTCTAAAATTTTAGCCTGGATACTAAAATGACGTCCAAAATATTCCATGCGGAATTCCGAGCTGGGGTGTGAGTCGGGAACGCTGGGACGGCAGCTTTTTATGGGATGTCAAAGTGTTGTGAAGGACTAAGTTAGAGCATCAGCAGGTGGACGGATGCAGACGTTACTGAAGCAGAAGACAAATACAAAGGAGAGATGAGAAGAATTCCTCGAGTCACGAGTTGGAACAAATCCCTGGAAAAGTTTGGGAATATGCCTGAGAAACAGACCCTCTTTCACCAGCACACAGGTGCAACGCCACCAACCATTTCACCTCACCGTCCCGGCGCGGCGCCCGAACCCCCGTCTTACCTTTGACGGACGTGTTGGGCGGAGGGCCCTCCATGCGCAGGTTCCACGGCGGGTCGCCCTGGTTGGCGAAGTCCCTCATCTTCAGGTAGCTGATGGTGAGCCGGATGATGGACGCCTTGTCCAGCTGGCTGGTGATGGCGCCCGGGAGTGGCAGCATCTTGGCCAGCTCGTAGAACTCAAAGTTCTCTTTGCCGCGCCGCGACCGCGCTGCATCCCGAGACTTTTCCTTCCTCAGAGCCTGCAGCCTGGAAGGAGGAGAGAGGCCGTCATTCCCAGGACAACCAAGTCCGTGAAGGTTCTGAATCGGCCGCGTCACAACTGATCTTTAAGGTTCAGGAGGAAGTGACCAAAATCTTTCTGTTGCATCCGACCATAAAGAATGAAAACGATCTGCAATCTCAAGATATTCTTGAGCGGATTAGTTCGGGACGCTGTTGGGCGAGTTTTCCTGGGAAGAAAATGACTGGTGTAAAGACGAATGTTTTCAAAGAGAAGTGGAGAACGACGGAGGCAACAGGTGTAAAACACCAGCCGCTAACTCACTCTGCTCCCATCGCTGCTAGCTAAAAGCACAGTAACACCATCCCCAATCGGACGCAGTCGCCGCTCGCACACTCGTTCTTATTCTCTCCATCACGTCAGCGAGCTGCTGTTTATTCTCTCTTTCACCCACAACAACAGCGGTGACGACTTTACTTTCCCGTGGCCTCGTATCATCATCACACGCCGTCATGAATTAACTCTGCAATAAATCAGCCGCTAAAAACCTCTGTGGGCCTCCCGCCGGCCTCACACACACACACACACACACACAGACGCACACACACACACACGCAGACAGGTGATTAATTTTTGCAGCAGAGAACGCTTTAGCTGATGGAGGGATAGCGGACAAACACTCTGGATGAGGTGGAGTTGTTTAGGGCGAGGGATGAAAAATGGCTGTCATCTGGCAAAGAATATCATTTTCATACGCTTGTCATTTATTTATCGGAGGGAACAAACAGTAAATGAGGGGAAGAGACTTTCCTCCACACTCATCCGCTCGGTGTCCTTGTTATGAATTTTAAAGGTGAAGTCCGTGAATCTCTCATCCGTTTTTGCCCTCCAGGCTTAAGCTCATTAGCATCAAGTGTTTGTGTCGTCGCCCCTCTCAGCCAAGCAGCCTCCACAAAAATAGTTTCCACTATCGTTAGAACAATAATAACGATGATAACGATGATGTGCAGCAGTCAGCTCCTCCAACAGGACCTTTTGACATGTTCGGAACCAGGAACCAATGAAGGAAAAAAACTCACAAGAAAACTTGTGCAGTAAATAAGAAGCTGAAAACAAACAATGACTAATTTATTTTGGTCCATAAAATGCTGATGAGCGATAAATGTCTTCACTTCAGGTGGTAAGAGGGGTGCATTTGACCTTGATTCAAACGGATGTATTTATCACCTATCATGAATAAAGACATGTGTGTGTGTGAGTGTGTGAGTGTGTGTGTGTGTGTGTGTGTGAGTGTGTGTGTGTGTGTGTGAGTGTGTGTGAGTGGGGTGGATCGATGCTCCTTTAAAGCGCCTGTCAGATGAAAGCCATAGATATGCTTGTTTCGGTGTGTGTGGAGCAGAGATCATGCTAACAAAGCTACTGGTTGGATGTGGTTTCATTCCCAGATCAGGCAGAGGTCAAACTGGCCGCCAGTCATGTGACCAGGTGATTACGTTCGGAACTGGGAAGACGGGCTGGGAGGGAAAAGTGAGTAAAAGCATTATTTTTCAGACTAGATTCTGATCTCACTTCAGTTTTCACTGGGAACATGAATGAAAGTCTAAACTTTGAGGTTATGAAGGACACTGGTGAGTTCTAAATTAACACCCACACACACACACACACACACACACACACACACACACACACACACACACACACACACACGGAGTGTTTCAGGTGGTTCTGCAGGGGTGGCCGCAGCCACATGCAAGAGATATGACAACACAACCGCAACGAGACAGTGAGACGGGCTGTTCTCACTGGGTGAAGAGTTCAGACGAAGCATGAATTCAAGCTGGGGGGGGGGGCAGAATAAAGCATGAGACTCTCCCATATCTTTCAATTCAGCCAATCAGGTGACCCGCAACAAAGGTTCCCCCCTGTCAACCCTTAGAGGACGAGAACACGCACACACACTCAGACAAAAGGCCCTTCAGGAGGAGGGTAATTGCTTCCATGGCGATGGGAAAAGAAGGCAGAGAACAAGTGTCACTTTGGATTAAGCCCCGCCTGCTGACATCGCCACGGCAATGACACCGCTGCTCACTACGAGTGTGTGTGTTCACTGATCAGAGGACTCGAGTGCCAAAACCAATCTAGAGAGTGTGAGGGGGGGTGAGAGCACCAGGGAGGGGGAGAGAATAAAAAAGCAGAGAAGCAGGGACAGATGGAGAGAAAGGAGAGAATAAAAAAGGAGAGAATTAGAAGCAGAGAGGGAGGGACAGACGGAAAGAGAAGGGGCGAGAGAGCTAGAGACACAGAGAGAGAGGGACAGGTGGAGAGAATGGGAGAGAGAGCTAGAGACACAGAGAGAGAGGGACAGATGGAGAGAATGGGAGAGAGAGCTAGAGACACAGAGAGAGAGGGACAGACGAAAGAGAAGGGAGAGAGAGCTAGAGACAGAGAGAGAGGAAGAAGAGACAGATCTGAAAGAAATGAAGGAATGGATGGAAGGATGGAAATAGAAGGAAAGGCTGGGTGGACTGAGGTGCACCGCTCAGTCACTGGTGAAATAAAGCAACAAATTGTGGGATTAAAAACCATCAGAGCGACAAAGATTATAATCTGACCAGCAGCATCACGGCACGTGCGCGTCTTTTGACGGAGATGACCTTTGAACTGCCAGAATTCATCTTAATTTAACGTCAATACTCAAAACTATTAAGAATCCTGTCACTCCATTTGCTTCACGACTGAGCACTTTGATAAAATAAAAAAAACAGAGGTTCTATAAAAAAGACGTCACACGTCGCGGAATAAAAACGTTCATTTAGCAGTTGTCGCCCGCCCCGACGTTAGCAGCATTAGCAAGAAGCAGTTTGCTCGCGGACGAAACTCTACAGCGGCGGAAATCGAAGCATTTTAAAATATCGCCTTTTCCTCGTCGGTGTCGCTTGGCTCGGTTATTTATCGTGACTTTCATCGTCCATTTTTGCGTTATTGTAACTCACCATTTTCACTTCCGTACGACTGAGTGACGCGGGCGTCACGTGACAGTCAACCACCCAAAAAAAACAAATGCGGGAGAGCTGCTCGTTTCTGATTGGATGCGCTTTGACTTCCGGTATCGTCTCCGAACCGTTCGCCATTGTAGCTTTTTATCATTTTCCCACCTTGATAATCGTCCTCTTTGGATACCTGTTATTTCAAAGTTAATTTTAGTTGATGCCATTTTTTAAATATTTTGATTATTTGGCAGATATTATTAAAGATTGTTGCTCATTTTACACAGCAGCTACAATTAATGGGTAATTATCTTCATTTTTGAACAAGCCTTTGAGGTACATTCATTGCTCAATTTTATACATTTTTACATCTTTTTAATTATATTGTAATAGTAATATTTAATCTGAATTATAAAACAAAACTGGGTGAAATTGGAAGACAAGAAAATAATCAGAAATTTAAGTTGAAAGTCAGAACTTAAATTGACGGTTATCTTTTGTCTGTAAATAGTCATCGGTTAGCTAAGAACAATATGGAATAAAGGTGAAAAATATGAATAATATAGTTTAATATAGTTTTTAGTATGAAAACAATCATTTGTAAACACATTTTTACATTTAACGATGAGTTCATTACCCATCAGAATCTCAGAAACAATGTTTTCTGGTTCTCAGCAAGCTGCCACTTTTAATGTTGCTAATCAAGGGTTTGGGGCTCTAAAGCCTGTATCACCACCACCAAAAAAGAACTAAAATGTGAAGGAGCAGCTGAAGAATGATGAAAGATGGAGACAGCTGGAGGTTTAATCGCCTTCACCTCCGACTCCCTTCATCTTCCTCTGTGTCTGTCACCTCCTCTTCTCTTCACCTCCTCTTCTCTCCTTCCATCCTGGTGGAACTGACCAAACATTTTACTCCAGACAAACAGAAGAACCAGGAGTTTAAGATCATCATGACTTCATGTTTAAAATCCAGAAACTGGGAAAATTGGGGAGCTGCCAGGAGGACAAACGTCCACGCTTTCATTTCCATCTAGTCCTGCTCTCTGCCCCCCCCTCATCTGTCACCTCCTCCCACCTCCTCCCTGAGTTCAGTCATGTGGAACAGCTCAGTATTAGCTCTGAAATTAGCAGCGGTCTCTCGTTAAAGAGCTGGCATGAACACACACACATGCACACACGTCCACACGTGCGCACACACACACACACACACACACACACACAGCTATAAAAACCTCCTCTGAGACTCTCTTTATCATTTCTCCTCCTTTTCTCTGTTCCCTCTCTTCATGTTGTTCCTCCTCCTGTCCTCCTGTAACCTTCAAACCAAGCAACACCCCCTCTTCTCCCTGCACCACTTCTTCTCCACTCTCTTCATCACCCCCTTGCTCCTCTTCTTCCTCCTTTGTTCTTGTTTCTATTTTTCTTTTCTGCTCTTGATTTTGCTGATTTGGGTGATCGTCTCCTGGGTGAATTTTCTTTCCCCCACTCAAAATCGAAAGTTAGGTTAAAAAAGGGAGTCTTCACTGAGATGGTCAAATTTACAGGAAACACGCTGCAGCTTCCATTAAATGTATTAAACAGATTAACATGATCACTAATTCACTATCAATGTGTGAAAATTCAACACACACACACACACATACACACACACACACACAGACACACATCTTCATGTGTGACCTGTGGCTCCATTAACAACATGGCTGCATCCCACACTGAGAGAGTCAAGACCTGACAGAAGGGTGTGTGTATGAATGAAAACCAAAGAGATACTTTGGCAACACAACACACAAACACACACACACACACACTCACACACTTGTTAAAGTTCTCCACAGGCCTCTGAGCTTCACTGGACTAATTAGTCTGGTAACAGAGTCTGAACAACACACCTTTGGCCTAACACACACACACACACACACACACACACACACACACACACACACGTGCACCTTGAGTTTACATTTTCTTGATGCGAATATTTTGAATTTAATGGTATTTTCAGAATAAATAACATTGGATCGCTTCTCAAAACGTTGGCCTGAACCAACTTAAATCCACAAAAGTCTGAATAAATCTGACAGATCGAACCCCCACCAGCTCCTAACTGGCAGGAGATCCAGTCCCAGTCTGAACCCAGAGCAACACACTGGAATCCTGTCACCGACCAGCCAGATCCGTGTGTGTGTGTGTGTGTCCCTCGCTGTCAGAGAGCTTGTTTATACAAGAAACAGCTGAATAATTGATAATTGCAGTTCAAGCAGACACTCTCTCGCTGTCTCTCTCTGTCTCTCGCTCTCTAACACAGTGTATAGAGAACATGATGTCACTGAGGTTACACTTACCAAACTAATATTGTGTGTTTCATGAACTCACAACTTTAGTTCAGTAAAGTTTCCATCTTGTAGCTCAAATATCTTTTATATGGCATCAACTGATCTTCTCCCTTTAAGGATAAGGATAAAAGTTACTATCATAACTACCATTTTTACTTATTACGAGAGAATTCAGTGCACACACACACACACACACACACACACACCCACACACACACACAGGTTGAGTTTTTAATCAGGCAGGATTCAGCAGACTCTTCACAACACAGCTGCTCTCCTGCTGACCTGCAGACACATTAACAGCTCCACTGTCCAGATGGACCTGTCTGCACACACGGTGTGTGTGTATGTGTGTGTGTGTTTGTGTGAGTGTGTGTGTGTGAGTGTGTGTACTGTCTGACATACGTCCTTGAATTGAGACATGATGGTCAAAGTGTGTGTGTTTGATCCTTTAAAACTGTATGTGTGTGTGTGTGTGTGTGAGTGTGTGTCTGTCTGTGTGTGAGTGTGTGTAGGGTGGACATTCCATCATCAGAACATCTGTGATCTGAGGTCTCCAGGGGGAGTTCCCTGTCAGACATCAGGCAGAACAATGAAAATGGGCGAGAGACATAGACAGCACAAACATGAGAGAGAAAGAGAGCGAGAGAGGAGAGGAGGATAAAAGTAAGTTCGGTTATAAAGTAAACTCTGGCATTTTTATAATTACATTAATTTCTAAAAAAAAATCATTTCCTTTTATTATCTCCATTTGTTCATTTTTGACTCAAGTTTTATCAGTCAAGATATGTTTTTTAATCAGAAATGTCTGAGACTAATAATAATAATAGAATAATCTTGTTGCTGGTTTTATAGGTAATTCATTTTACTTTTATAATTTTATATGTAATTCTGTCGGCGTTCGAGCATTTTTTACAAAACACGATGCAAGTTTGTCTTAGCGAGCAGTGGCCACTAGGGGCGCTGCTGGCTGCTCAGATCATAATACCAAACAGGTTTAACATCATTGGCTCAATAAAATCAAAAACCAATGACAGCTAATTTATTTTTAACCTTATTTTAACACTGTTTAATAAACCCAAAAGAAGATTCCAGCAAATGGGAACCAAGTATTTATATTTGAGTCAGCATCAAACAGACGGCACGGCGCCGTGACCTCACGACCCCTCTCTCTGCTGAGCACCAGCTCGTCCACGGGACGCTCACTTCTGACGTTTCCTGCCAGCTGATCCAGGGTGGACAACAACAGCTGGACGTCAGACAACATCTGGAATAATGAGGGTGTCCTGCCGTCTCTTTGATTTCTCCTCCGTCCTGACAGTTTTATTGATTCTGAAGTTAAGATCAGGTTTAAAGGACCAAAGCAGCAGCGACGGGGGAACCAAATAAACCCCGATTACAGCGTAAACTCATCAAAAATGCAAAGGGGACAATTTGACACCAGACATCTGAAGTTGCAAATTAGCATGAAACTCTACCGTCTTCGCAAAATAAAGCAAAACAGGTTTTAAATGTTTGTTCTTCTCATCCACGATTGAAACATTTCATGCGAATTGAACTGCTGTTTTTTTTTTTTAAAGTTGATGTTTGAAAATATTCCAGAAACCTCAGAGTCCAACTGATCAAAACATCCTGACGCACCTTCAGAAACATGAATTATCCCCTCAAAAAAACCCAAAGAAACATGGTTAATTAGAGCGAACTGCAGGCAGCGCTGCTGCCGCGCGGCCTCCCAGAAGCCTCTGACAGTCGACCGCCCACGGCCTCCTGCACACCAGTCCCAACCAACACTGTCCAATTAAAAGTTAGACGTGGAGCCGGGCTTCAAATCGAGGAGATGATTTGTGAATCAAAGAGTAACTGGAGGAGAAATCAAAGGCAAAGGTGTGCGAAGTCCTCAGGTGAGCTAACAGCGCTAATCACAGCGCTCGCTAATGGCGTGTTTGTGGTTGGGTGATTAAAAACTGCAGGCAAACAGACAGGAGACACAAGTTTGTCTGGATTTAAGTGGAAAAGTTTTCAGAGGAATGATGGAAAAACGCTGAAGATGACGGTGAATTTCTGGAAGTGCATCGGTGGGTCCGAAAAATGGCGGCGCTGTGGCTCTGAGACGCCACACGGGAACAAAACCACCAGATTAGCAAACCAAGGCCTCCAGTCGGCTTTCAGAACGTTCTCAGAAGTTCTGGTGGGAGACGCAAAGGTGGCGTTAACCCGAACCCTCAGGGCAGCAGTGTCGGCGGTCACATATTAGCCCCGCCCACACTGTGGGTACGTTACAGCCGCGATACTGGGCCCAAACCAGGCCCGGTAACCATGGCAACAGCACCAACCCTGCTACTTCAGGTGCATAACTTATTAATTTAAGCTCACGCTTAGTGTAATTAAGATGCTCTGGTTTACACTCGGTGGGAGCGTCTGATGTTTGTTGAGAACAGAGGGAACTTCCTTCATCAGTCCTCCTCTTCATCATCTCGCTGTTTCCACCAGACGCCTCCGCAGGAAACTCCCTCCTCGCACCCCCGCGGACGCCAAAATAAAACCAAACAGCGGGCCCATTTCAGGTGCACGGCGTCTCCATCTTCCTCAGGGTGTGTGTGTTTCTGTGTGTGTGTGTGTGTGTGTGTCCTGCTGCAGTAACAAGCCTGACGTGTGTTTAAACATTGCTGCGGGCAACAGCAGCAGCAGCACAGACGGGTGAGGACAGGTGAAAGTCGAGGTTTTACACTGTAAACAAAACGGCAGGAAGACGGTGAAATAAGTGCACGCTGAGGGAATACACAGGTGTGTGTGTGTGTGTGTGTGTGTGTGTGAGTGAGTGTGTTAGTGGGCGCCACAGGTGGGTAGCTGTCCAATGAGGTGAGGGATTTGTAGATATGAGGACAGATGGAGGAGGGGGGCGGGGAGGGGGAAGTTGGTGCTGAACACTCCGAGGTTTTCGAGATTCCCGAGCGCTCCGGGAGCGTCCTCGCCGTCACTCAGGTCCGTCAGGTGTCAAAGTCCATCACGCTGATGCCGTCAGATGGAGGCGAAGGATCCACGTGTGTGAGGTGTGATGGTGGTGCGTTCACTGACAGGCTCCAGAGTGTATTCAGCTATCAAAAAGAGGCCAAATGACTCGGCTTCACTCCGCCTACGGTGGCTCGGAGGGGACAAACTGTCAATCAAGACTATTTTTTGCAGATTTTATGCATTTTAACAGGATAAAAGGATTTTTTTCTATTGAGTTAAAGAGCACCATTAACTTTGATAATATTAATCAGTAATTTAGCTTCAGAATGATAAACCTTGAACAAATATTAAGTTCAAATATGTTACTATTTTACATATAGTGATTTTCTTTTTCTATTTTAAATGTAAACTTTTGGTTTTTATTTAATCATTTTATTTGCAGTTATTGTTTATTTTAGTAACAATTACATAATGATTTAATAATAATGAGAATAGAATAGAAGAATAAGATAATAGGAATTATATTTGATTAGCAACAATACTGATATTATTTTATATTGATTACACAGATTTTAAAAATACTTATTAAGGTCAAATATAGAAAAAATTAAAATTATTTTATATGTGTAATTTAATGTATTTATTTTTGTTCATATTTTTTTCATCTGACTGACATAAAGGTCTGAATAATGTTTTAATATAAATTATGGAATGTTAGGAAATTCTTGTAAAGAATCATTTAAATGATCAGGAGTTGATCATTCATTGTTAACATTTCATTTTTACCTTGTTAATTAATTTTAAAAGTATTTAATTGAATGTATCCATTTTTAATTAATGCAGATGGAATTAGTCTGGCTGGTTTTCCAAAGGATCATGGGAAATGTAGGAGAAATTATCTCAGCTCTTCCAGAACTTCTGAATGTTCTGATTTCAGCTGAATTCAACCAATCAAAGCTTCAAACACTCAGAATGTTGATTTCAGACAAGCTCCAGATCAATACTGCCAGACTGCGAGCACCACTTCAAACACACACACACACACACACACACACACACACACGCGCACGTGGACACAGGAAATCTGAATCTATACTCTCCATTATTAACACGTTTCTGCCAGACAAAGACATAAAATATGGAGCAAAATAAGAGAAAAACGGCTAAATTATTGAACTCAGAGCTCACAGAATGAAAAGGGATGCAGGAAAGAATCTGGCTTTATGGAGGAGAAGGCAGGTTAGAGGTGAAACAGGAAGTGCTGCATCAAAGACAGGAAGTCGGCGTCGGGTCGGCTCCCGCGGAAACACGTCAGCAGGGAGAGATTGAGGGATGAAATTATCCTGACCTCCAACTCTCACACACACACATACAGAAACACACACTCACATACTGCTCAACTTTCTCATTCAGTGTCAGGTAACCATGGCAACAGTTAAGCTTCCAATCTGTCAATGCGGATATTAAGATGTTGCCACAGAAACGTTGGTGACGCGCAGCCACAAAACAATGAGAAACTCTGTTCCCTCTCCCAGAAACGTTCCCATTTGCTTCGCAAACATTGAGGGAAACAGCGAAGGTCAGAACTGACACCCTGATGTCTAAATTTAAATTCCTTCTCCGGTTTCCCGGTGAAACCTCGGAATAAAAAAAATATTCCGTCAAAGTCGCAATTTGCGTTTTCTGATTCTTCTGTACGTTTTGCCCAACTGTGTCTAAGAAGTTTATCACCTTTACGGTGATCTTTACTCTCCAGTCTGTCATTCACCACACACACACACACACAGCTACACACACACACAGCTACACACACTACCATATTCTACACTACTGCTGCAACAGGAGCTGCAGGACACCAACGTTACCATGGTGAGGAGGTGTGCTGCTGGCCGGCCAGGTGAAGGGTCTTGGGCCGGGCGGCGGAGCAGCTGCCTGCATTAGCCGGCCGCTCCCAGTAGGGGTCACTGTGAAACACACAAACAGAACGTGAAGAGAGTCTTTAATGACGGATGGAAGACGTGTGGAGAAGAAGAAGAGGAAGAAGACAAACAAAAAGGGAAAATAATCTCAGAAATCAAAGTGATGCTCTGATCCAGCCGAAGTCATGGCAGGAAGGACGGCCGGGGCATTTTTACCTCACACGCGTGTCAGCAAACGTTTGTGGACATTTTGATTGAGACGGTTTGAATTCAGGGTTGATTTTTAAGGTGGCGTTTGTTTGTTTTGACCTTCAAAATCCCATTATCCTCTTCATCAGGGACCTATTGTTAATGTCTGAAATCATAACATTGATATTGTTTTTTGGCTTTTTTTAACCTAACTGATGAGATCAGCTGGTTGAACACAGTGACCTTGACCTTTGACCCCCCCAGAGCAAGTTTGAGTTCAATAACTGTTCTTTTTTACCACCAACATTCTCCAGTCGTTCAGTGTCATCGGTGTAACAGACAGAAAGTTGCTCTTCTGATGTGAAGGTCTGACATAATCCCAGAATTTGATGAGGACACAAAAGTTTCTGGAAGGTTCAAACGTCCCTCACATTCCCGTTTGGGGATCAAAAGTAGTCCGAAAAGAAACAGTGAGATAATCTTAGTCAAAACAACAAAGATCCAATGAAATAAAGTGTGAAAAGTAAAAGATGTCGAGCCAAAACGACAGAGTCAGACAGCGAACACGAGTCTGCTCAGCAGTGACCTGCTCCCATTTATCCCAGGTTTACACGCGCCAGAGACAAGCTGTCAGGACTCATGACGGAGGGAATTTTTCATACAGATGCAGAGACGGGGGAGAGGGGGAGAGGGGAGAGACGGGGGGACAGAGGGGAGAGAGGGGAGAGGGGAGAGAGGAGAGGAGGGGGAGAGAGGGGAGAGAGGAGAGAGAGGGGAGAGATGGGGAGAGAGGGGAGAGAGGGAGGAGAGGAGAGAGGGGAGAGAGAGGGGAGAGAGGGAGAGAGGAGAGAGGGGAGGAAGAGGGGGAGAGAGGAGAGAGGGGAGAGATGGGGAGAGAGGGGAGAGATGGGGAGAGAGGGGAGAGAGGGGAGAGACGGGGAGAGAGAGGGGAGAGGAGGGGGAGAGAGGGGAGAGAGGGAGAGAGGGGAGAAGGAGAGAAGGAGAGAGGGGAGAGAGGAGAGAGAGGGGAGAGAGGGGGAGAGAGGGAGAGAGGAGAGAGGGGAGAGAGGGAGAGAGGGGAGAAGAGGGGAGAGAGGGGAGAGAGGGGAGAGAGGAGAGAGGGGAGAGAGGAGAGAGGGGAGAGATGGGGAGAGAGGAGAGAGGGGAGAGATGGGGAGAGAGGGGAGAGATGGGGAGAGAGGGGAGAGATGGGGAGAGAGGGGAGAGGAGGGGGAGAGAGGGGAGAGAGAGGGGAGAGAGAGGGGAGAAGAGGGGAGAGAGGAGAGGAGGAGAGGGGGAGAGAGGGGGGAAGAGGGGAGAGGGGAGAGAGGGGAGAGGGGAGAGAGGGGAGAGGGGAGAGAGAGAGAGAGGGGAGAGGGGAGAGAGGGGAGAGAGGGGAGAGAGGGGAGAGAGGGGGAGAGAGGGGAGACGGGGGAGAGGGGAGAGACGGGGGAGAGACACCATCACCTCCACTTCACTGTGGACCAGAATGACTATAAAACAGGTTCCTGAGGCCAGCGGGCCACTACTGTTCCTGTCAGGGGGTGAGGAGGGTGAGGAGGGTGAGGAGGGTGAGGAGGGGGAACCGCTGGCTTCACTTCTGTTGCCCTGTGAAGCTGCAGGAAGCAGAGACGTTTCTTCTTCTGGGTTTGATTTGTGAACACATGAAGTCCAGAAGAAAGAAGACGTTGTGGAGAAGGTTGAATCTCCATGGAAACCATCGCTAACGGAGACACACAGCAGAGCTTGAAGTGTTTTTACCCACCCATCATCATCATCCATCCATCCATCCATCCATCCATCCATCCATCCATCCATCCATCATCCATCCATCCATCCATCATCCATCCATCCATCAGCCATCCATCCATCATCATCCATCCATCATCCATCCATCCGGTCCACCCATCCATCATCCATCATCCATCCATCCAGCCATCCATCATCCATCATCCATCCATCCATCCATCATCCATCCATCCATCATCCATCCATCCATCCGTCCACCCATCCATCCATCCATCATCCATCCATCCGTCCACCCATCCAGCCATCCATCATCCATCCATCCGTCCACCCATCCATCCATCCATCCATCCATCCATCCATCCGTCCATCCGTCCACCCATCCATCCATCCATCCGTCCATCCATCCAACCATCCATCATCCATCATCCAACCATCCATCATCCATCATCCATCCATCCATCGTCTCTCTTTTCCAAATTAGTTGATTCATTAATCATAGACTAGATTATAAATGTCGTCAGGAAAGCTATAAAATAAAGAACACAACACTGAATTGACCCTGAAAGTACACACACACACACACACACACACAAACACACACACTAATCCAGGTTTGTCTTGTTGCCTGCAGAGCGACCCTTACCACTCAATGTCATTACACAAGTGTGTGTGTGTGTGTGTGTGGTGTGTGTGTGTGTGTGTGTGTTCAGGTCCAGTCTGAGCTCGCCCGTTGAGCTCCAGTGCTGCGGTAAAGCCATAAATCCCATTAAAACCAGTGTGAACTGGAGGAGTTTGGTTGTTACTATGACTACAGCTGTGTGTGATCACCTGGAGCCACACATGTGTACACCTGAGTGTAGACCTGCAACACTTGCCCTCTTCAGACGTGCACTGCACAGCGACCACGATGGAGGCAGCTCGGATGGGCGGAGCTCCACGAGTGAGGCGGGACACCGCGGCGGAGCTAATTGGCTAACAGATGCTCTTATTTTCTAAAACAGGCTGCTTCCTGTCACTGTAACTCCACTTCCTCTCTGACATCACAGAGTCCTGAAGATCCACCAGAAACTAAAGGGATCCTCGGACCAGTCATGGCGCCTCAGCAGGTCGCATGGTCACCTGACAGGTCACGTGACCCTCCTCCGCTCTCCTCTCCTCCTCCTGGGCCGTGACGTGATTTCATAAAGTCTGTTTGGTTTTTGCTGGATGGATCGTTGGCCCGGTTTCATATCTCACGCTCTAAAACGCTGCGATGGATCAAAAGATCTGAGGTGTGAAGAACAAACCAGGGAAGAGAGGAGAGGAGCCGTAAATCCACCTCTCTCCGAGCTCCTCCCTCACTCTGTCACACATCACCGTTCACACTGATCCCCTGGACACCCCCCCACCAGAACCTGACACGTTGCCGTGGTAACCAACACACTCCAAAAAATGCCACCTGTCTAAAAGATTGTCGGACTCTGACGTCAATCAGATGGAGCCTCGATCAGGTCAAGTCGTGGTCAGAAAATGGCGTTTCTATGGCGACGGGTGTGACACCCCCCCCCCAGGAGGGGAGTGCCCCCCCCCCAGGAGGGGAGTGTCTCCCCCCCCCCCCCCCCCCAGGAGGGGAGTGTCACACCCGCCTGTCTGGAAGGAGACGGATCCACGTTCCTCGTTAACAGGCAGCTCCTGCTGGGGGTTTGTCCTCCGCTCAGATTGGTGGCGTCACCAAAAGAGCCGCATTCTTCCCTCTTCTCGTCTTCGCTCCACCGAGTCAGACGGCAAAGTCAGAAAGTTTCCCTCCGCTCGCGCATTCCTCCCTTTCATCCTCCCCGTCTCCGCGCCGCTCCCCTGTTTTTGGAGTATTTCCGTCCTTCGATTCCCTGATCTTTCCCAGTCGAGGAGAGGCAGGAGGCGGCGTCTCCATCCAGACTCGCTGAGGAGGGAGTAAGTCTGGAGTGAAGTTTCAGGGGCAAACGTCGAGGAAAAACCCACATCTGAGCCGCATTGAAGCCGAGTTGAAGGGCGCCGCTAAAACGCTGTTCAAGACGCGGAGACGGTCCCGCTGCGCGTTATTCTGAGACGGCTGACTTCCCTTTGTTAGCGCCACCGCTGGAAAACTGAGGTTTTACTGACATTCTAAAGGAACACAAACGCACCGGGAGACGGGATGTTGCCACCATCAAAGTTAGAAAACAGGCGTTCACAGGTGACGCTCGGCTGAAGGTTACCGTTAGCGACGGTGGCGCAGTCATGTGACCCCAGGAGGGTTCGATCAGTCTTCTGTTGTTATTGCGCCACCTACAGTCCTGGAACGTGTAAAACTGATTCTCTTCACGTCAGGAAGCAGCTGACAGCAACAGTTGAACAGACAACATGTTGAAACCTGGTTTCCTTGTGTTCATCTCAGTGTGTGTGTGTGTGTGTGTGTGGTGTGTGGATAAGTGTGAATAAAAAAAGCTCCTTGTTGCCTCTTTCCTTCTTTTCATTATCTCCTTCACCTCCTTCACTCCATCCTTCTCTTTTCTAATCATTCTCTCGTCCTTTCACCTCCATGGTAACAGACAGTCAATGAAAAAGGCATTCAGTAACCAAAGAAACGTGTGTGTGTGTGTGTGTGTGTGTGTGTGTGGTGTGTGGATAAGTGTGAATAAAAAAAGCTCCTTGTTGCCTCTTTCCTTCTTTTCATTATCTCCTTCACCTCCTTCACTCCATCCTTCTCTTTTCTAATCATTCTCTCGTCCTTTCACCTCCATGGTAACAGACAGTCAATGAAAAAGGCATTCAGTAACCAAAGAAACGTGTGTGTGTGTGTGTGTGTGTGTGTGTTCCCGCTCCCTGGGAAGTGTGAATGGTTGGCAGAGATGGAGGAGTGCTAAAGGACACCATGAATGAAGGAGGAGAAAGACGTCTTCTGCTTCTGAACCGTCTGAACGAGACAGTTCTGCAGATTCGGAATCTCCATCTTTAGCCTTCAAAGTTAAACTTCGACAGATCAAAGCTTCAGAAGTTAAAGTTCTATTAAGTTCATGTTGATTTAAACACAGCAGCTTGTCTGACACCGACAACGAAAGGCCAAAACACAACAGGTTACCTGGCAACGGGTCAGGTGAGGGAGGGGGCGGAGCTTGTCAGTCTCCAGTAAACAACCATCGTCAGTGAACCAGGAAACAGCGCCACCTCCTGTTCTCAGCTTCACCCAAAACTCCGGTTTAAATCCTGAACCATCGATGATGCGAGACTCCGCCCCCTGCACCTGTGGGGGGGGGGGGGGGGGCTGCTTGTGAGGCATTCTGGGTAATCTGTGTATTTGTTAGACGGAAGGGTTAGCTTCCTTTACAAGGGCTCTGGTAGAAGCATGTGACCCCTGAGGTCGACGCCGGCGGCACAACCGGAAATAAAAGGTTGTTTTTTTCAACAACCGCAGCAAAAACTGAGGGAAGAACATCTGACTGAGCGTTGGGAGAGTTCGTAAGATACAAGATGTGCGTTTTCAGTTTCGCACATCTGGAAACAACAGCCTCAGCAGAGCTACGAAACAGCCGAATCTAAAGCAAACAAGCCTGTTTCTCTGCCTGCTGTAAATATCACGGCGCCGCTCCGGCGGCGTGTTCTCCAGATAAAAATTAAAGACGCCGAACTTCAAAGTGTGACTCCAACACAGAGAGACGGAGCAGAAATATGAAAGAGACAAAAAGACAGCAAGATAAAGAAAGAGAGAACATATTGCCACTGTGTCAATACAATATATATGCTAATCACGCCTTTAGCATGTGTGTGAATTTCATTAAACAGAAAGAAGCAACACACTCGTGGGGGGGGGGGGGGGGGGGGGCTTAAAACCATAACTGCCAAGGTCATTTAGCACCAGGAACCAGGAAGAGCGGGAAGAAATCGGTGCTTAAGGACCTGAGCAGGACTTGAAGGAATCGCCATAGCAACCCCAGCACACATTCTTCAACACTTGATTCACAGCTCAGAGAACTGGATCTAGAATCAGAACCAGTTTCAGACAGTTCTGGATCCCTCATCACATTAACTGTTCGCACAGCTGCCAGGTGTGTGTGTGTGTGTGTGTGTGTGTGTGTGTTCTTGTGATGTATTGAGTACACACATCATTGTACTTCTATCTTGGGGGCTTTCATACATACTGTATGCTGCATTACCCATCTCTTCACCTCAGCCCTGACCCATCACAACTACCCCCTGCCCTTGACCCCGACCCCGACCTAAGCCCAATCCTGACTACAAATGTCCTCACTGCCCCAAAATGTCCTCACTTTGATAGTAGAATGAGTATTTTGGTGTGGTGTGTGTGTGGTGCATGTGTGTGTGTGTGTGTGTGAAAGACATAAACCATGAGACAATAAATTACTGTCAGGGCTTTTAGTTCCTCTGTATGATAATGATAGTCTTCCTCCCTCTCTCTCTCTCTCTCTCACACACACACACACACTGAAATCCCCAGACAAACTGCAGATCCTCTGCATACACAATCACACAGACAATAAACACAAACACGCAGCGACACACACGCCTGAGCGGGGGGTCGGGGGGGTCCGGCGGCACGTCGAGGAAGCGTGGCTGATCGACATTAATATTTATGAGCTGCTTTGCAAAGAGAGAAACATTGATAAGCTGCAGTTTTGAATATTAACGCTGACTTTATTTTTAAAAAATGCATTAAAGCAAAATATTGTGGTCAAATTAAAGAGGGGGGGTGAGATGGGTGAGCTGCATATAAACAGGAGGGGGGGGGGGTGACGGGGGGATGTAAAGAAAAATAAACCTAAATTTACCACAGTCACCAAAATCATTAATAAATGATCCACAATTATAAACAAACAGGGTGTAACTGAAGTTCTGACAGCTAAATTAAATAAAAACCGGGGGGGTTTGAGCGCCGGTTGGTCCTTCCTGTTTCCGTCTGCTGGTTAATCTGTGTGCACGGACGCCCCCCGGCAATTACAGCCCCCCCCCTCGCTGGGAGATGTCAGATTGTGTTGACCGACCCGTCACTCGTCTATCGCGGCCTCTGTTGTCCGCCGCCCTGCGCTGATTTTCATTAGCGATAGCGACCAACACAAATCAAAACATGGCGGCGCTCCAGGGGGCGGCGGCCACCGCGGCGCGCTTCTTTCATTTCCTGTTGTAGGAAAACTGAAGAATTCTGAAGCAGCAGCGGGAAACAGGAACGCGATAAACCACCGCTTGGGACTGGAGTGTGTGTGTGTGTGTGTGTGTGTGTGTTGTGTGTGTGAGAGAGAGAGAGAGAGAGATCAGAGGTCACAGTCTTCCTCACATGTTTTTCCTTCCTGTGCAGCGATGACAAATCTCTGACCAGCCTACAACGAGTCTATTGCCATGGCAACAAAGTTTGGGATGCGGGGAGATGATTAGTGGCTGGAACAAGCGTGGATTTCTATAAAGTTAAAGAGTTTGGAATGTTTGCAGGCTAATGTAAACAGCAGTTGTGTGTTTGTTAGTTAGCATGCTGAGATTAAAACACAGCTGGTGTGTGTGCGTGCTTGTCTGTGCGAGTGTGTGTGTGTGAGTGTGTGTGTGTGTCGTACACCATGCTAATGAAGCCAGTGTTGGGGCTAGCATGCCAAATCTGCGAGCCGACAGCTTCATTTGACTCCACTAACTGGATTATGCAAATCTGACACTCATCACAGTCCACAGACCAGTGACACATCATTTATACCAGAGAAGAAGAAAAGCCAGTGAAGGAGGGATGAACACCCTCACAGGGAAGATGACATCAAAGAGGATTAGACCTGATTTCTTGTCTCATTTCTTTTCTTTTGCTTTGACAAATATAACCCCCCCCCACTTCCTGTTTCTGTCTTCCTTCTCTCTGCCGTTTGCTGGCTTCAGGAAAAATTTGCTGCCGGCCGGGAACGACGCGCAGAAAGAGCCGTATGAAACCACGCCCGCCGCCTACAGGGCGGGAGGGGAACTGCGGCCGGAGAGAGAATCACCTGTGGAGCGTTTGTCGTTCCTCCTCCGTCGCGTTCGGGGTCCACTGTTCCCCGACTCCCACCTCCCCTCCATTCATCCCTCGTTCTCAGCCTCTCCCATTTGATTCCTTTCGTCCCTTCTTTCCTCTCCTCCCTGCATCCTTTCTTTTCCTCCTCCCTCCTCTTTAACGCACTCATCAACCTCGTCTGTAATTCTTTCTAAAATGAGTCAAAGTTGCAACAAAAGAGGACAGGAAACGGGGGGGGGATCTGTGGAGGAAAACGAAGGAAGTGAAAGAGGAGGAAGTTATGCTGGGAGGCAGAGTAGTAAATTGTTCAATTTTTGCAGGTAATCTAAATGCTAACTAGAGGCAACTTATCACCAGAATGGATTTCCGACCATCTGTTCAAATAACAGGGGATTTGTCCGGTGGCAACGCAAGAATGGGATGATGGCGGGAAGATTAGAGGACGTTGACGCCGCGCTCCGCGTCTCCGCACAAAGAAATAAATAAGTAAAAGAAAAGAAGAAAAAATGTATTTTGTGCAAACAAGAACAGATGACGCCCTCACAATTACACCTGTCAGGAGCGCCGAGAAGCAATCGATCTGTGAGGCAGCGGAGCGACACCCCCACACACACACGCACACACGCACGCACGCACACACACACACAACACACACACACACACTCTGGCTAAATCATTCTCTCTCTCTGCTCCCTCCATCTCTGCCTCCCTCCATCCCACTCGCTCTGTAAACAGGCTTTTTCATACAGTAGTGACAAGATGATGTTTCACTTCCACTGGAGAGAATGAAGGAGGAGGAGGAGGAGGAGAGGAGGAGGAGGAGAGGAAGGAAGGCAGATGGAAGGAAGGGTGAGGGAAGTGCACGTTGAGGCTGGAAGGGACCGTTTTACGCTGCTCCCGGTTCAGTTGAGAAACTCAAACAGCATCAATATTTGAAATATGAGGAAAAAGAGGAAAGCAGCGGGATAAAGGAAAAGGAGTGAAAGTGAGGGGGAGGACGAAGGTGAAGAAAGAGGAGGAAGAGAGGAGCGACGTGTAGTTTACTGGCCCAGGAAGTGTTCGCAGGCTGCCGGCCAATCAGCTGGCTCCTTCTCACTGAGCGTCACTAACGGCCCAATGAAAGGGCACCTTTCATCTTCCATTGCCCCCCCCACACACACACACACACACACACACACACCCACCCCCACATGCCTGACCTTGACCTTGACCTCAACCTTAGAACCACTTCTTAATCCTCAAACAGTCCTTTGAAGTTGTGAGGACCAACAATAAATGTCCTCCCTCTGCAGCAAGTACAAGACAAACACACAGAGAAGCTTAGCATGCTGGCTAACAGCTGTGTTGAGGGGGCGGAGCCTGACAGGTGTCACTCAAACCTGAGTGAGCCTATCACTTGCAGCCTGAACGCCGCCGCCGCCCTGACAAATATCTCCCGACGTTCGTCTGATCCGTGTTTCCATGGCGTCGCGGGTCGCTTTCATCACGCGCTAGCGTGCGTTTCCATCAGACGACCTTCAGCGGCGGCGGCGCCGCTGAAGGTCGTCCTCCTCGGGAACTTTCAGCTGAACGTGTGAAGTTATTATGGGAGCTCGGTGAAGCAGAGGCACCGCTGGGACGTTAGCGAGGCGGATCTGACGGGCGGCGTGCGCGGCGTTCCCACCGCTGTGAGGCGAACCGCACCTGGCGAGCGCAGCGGCACGAGCGTGTAAACGACGGCGCGGCGTCTCAGGACTGATGTGGGCCCGGTTCAGGCAGGAAGTGGATGATTGAAGAGTCTCTGGTGGTAGAACACGTCCTAGTTTCAGGACGGCTCCTTTCATCCACACGCCCGACGTGTTCCCGACATTTTAGAGGAGCTTTTGTGAGCCGAGTGTTTTGACGTTTCCACTTTAGCTTCCCTGAAAGCTGCTCTGCAAGTTTATTCTGCTTCCTGCGAGTTTATTCGGCTTCCTGCGAGTTTATTCTGCTTCCTGCGAGTTTATTCGGCTTCCTGTGAGTTTATTCGGCTTCCTGCGAGTTTATTCTGCTTCCTGCGAGTTTATTCGGCTTCCTGCGAGTTTATTCTGCTTCCTGTGAGTTTATTCTGCTTCCTGCGAGTTTATTCTGCTTCCTGCGAGTTTATTCGGCTTCCTGCGAGTTTATTCGGCTTCCTGCGAGTTTATTCTGCTTCCTGCGAGTTTGTTCTGCTTCCTGCGAGTTTATTCTGCTTCCTGCAAGTTTATTCTGGCTTCCTGCGAGTTTATTCGGCTTCCTGCGAGTTTATTCGGCTTCCTGAGAGGAACTCCGAAAGAAAAGAAGGAGACGAAGAGTCCTCCTTCAAAACAGACTGCTCCCCCTGGAGGAGAAGCCCCAGCTTCCTCCTAACCCCAGCTAATCCCCTCTTCCTCCTTCCCCTCCTCCTGATCCTCCTCCTCGTCTTTCCCACCTATTGCTCCTCCTCTTCCTCCTTCCCCACCTCCTGCTCCCCCTGCTTCTCCTAATCCTCTTCCCCACCTCCTGCTCCCCCTCTTCTCCCCTCCTATTTCCTCCTTACCACCTCCTTATCTCCTCTCCTCCTGCCCCTCCTCCTGGATCCTCCCCTCGTCGTTTCCCCACCTCCTGCTCCTCCTCTTCCTCCTTCCCCTCCTCCTGATCCTCCTCTTCCTCTTCCCCACCTCCTGATCCTCCTCTTCCTCCTTCCCCACCTCCTGCTCCCCCTGCTTCTCCTCCTCCTCAGTTCAAAATCATTTCTGCTCCACCTGATTAAAAGTCGAGCTAAAACACACGACTCCTCACACACCAGTCCAATATGCTAATTTCACCTTTTAAAGATTATCTATATATCAAATATTCTCCAGGCATCACACTGACCGAAGGCTTGTGTGTGTGTTTCTGTGCTATTTGAGTGTGTGTGTGTGTGTGTTTCTGTGCTATTTGAGTGTGTGTGTGTGTGTGTGTGTGTGTGTGTGTGTGAGCTCTCATGTTTATCAAAGAGAAGCAGTTATATCTGAGAGCGCTGGATGGCCTCGTGCTGTCAAAGCTAATCATAGAGTGTGTGTGTGTGTGTGTGTGTGTGTGTTTGTAAGCACAGTGTCAGTGTAGTGCAACAGTATAAGACTTAAACCAAGCAGCACGCACGCACACACACACACACACACACACACACACACACACACCACACACACACACACGCACACACACACTCAAATAGCCGTGACTCTGAACGTTTGTCCAGACTAGCATCGCTGTGATCCAGACACGTCAAACGTCAGCGTTCGGACCAATCAGAGCCTCACTCACACCTCGCGGACCGGCCACGGTTCTGACGGGTCCGGCTGCAGATTCATGGAGGTTCTCGGTCTCCAGACGCCGACGGTGACGCGAATGATGGGAACCATCGGAGGTCCTGCTGCCTCCTGATCCACAGCAGCATCATCTCAGACTCTTCAGCCTGGTCATGTGGAGCAAACGTCACCAAACGGTCACACACACACACACACACACACACACACACACACACACACACACACACACACACACACACACACACACATTCCCACACCCTCTGAGTTTCCCACAAGAAAACAGACACTGGACCTCTCAGCGTCCAGCACACTCAGACCAGCTACCCAGAATGCCGTTCTTCTGTCTAAATACCTTAAGTGTCCCTCTCTTTCTGCCTCTCCTGTCTGCTAATAGGAACCAATTAGTTCCTATTGTCCACGCTCCCAATAAAAGAGCATTATGGGAATTCCCTCCACTTAACACATTTCCTTTTCTAAACAGGCCCCCAATTAGACGCCTAAAGGACAAAGAGACGGAGGACAAGTGGGGGCCTCAGGAGCGGAATTTGTGTCTTTTAAACCATCTTGTTGTTTCAGTCAGTTTGACAGGAGAAAACGAAAGCTGCTGCAGGAACTCTGAGTTTACACCTCCGGACTTTTGTGTCAGATAACGGAACCTAAACTCGCTGTTCTGAGAAGGTTGGACGTGTTTGAACCAAGACTGATCCATTCCTGTCGCTGGCCATAAACACCACGAGAGATAATCATTCACACAGCAAATACTGACCCCTGACCCTTCACCTCCTGGCTAGGGTGCCCCCTAGTGGCCAAAGCCGCCTCCCGTCCTGCTACAGCCCTGACGGGGGAAGATCGTTTACATTTGCTGTCAATGTTTACGTGTCCATTCAAGCTAAACTACAGCCGAGGGTGTACCAGCCTGAACCCCCCCTCCACACACACACACACACACACACACACACACACACACACACAATCAGAAGAACTCCCACACAGACAGAGCACCACTGACAGTTTTCCCATGACAGCATCGGAATTCCTCTGCTCCGCTCCGCATGTGTGTGCCTGCGTGTGTGTGTGTGTGTGTGTTGGAATAGCCAGGGGGTCTGGCCCTGAAGTGTTTCACTCTCCAGAGAGACTCTTTGTTCCTCTAATCTACAGACGGAGAGGTGGAGGACTGAGGTTAGCTTGGGTGAACGTGCTGCTACCGTCAGCGCTAACACGGCCTCCTTTAAATAGACTATAAATGTTTTGGTTTCAATCATCCAATCAGACACCAGAACAGATAAACCACCCATCTTCCTCCTCCTCCTCCTCATCATCAACAGCTCCTCTCCTCTCCCAGTGCACCAGTAACCAGACTTCATCTCCCCAGTCTGACCAGTGAGTGTGACAGCACCTCATTACAGCCAGAATTACTATAAGAGCGAGGACCAGAGAGGCTCTCTCTCTCTCTCTCACACACACACACACACACACACACACACACACACACACACACACTGCACAGAGAGTATGGATTAAGACCTCCCGGTGGAATTCCCACTCATTTTCTCTGCGGAGCGAAACAAGAGAGATGGAGGGATGGAGAGAGGGTTAGTTTCTTATCTCTTCATTCAACAGCAGACTCTCTCTCTCTCCACATGTGTCAGTCTACCTCGTTTCACCACTCATCCTTCTGCCTCCCTCACTAATCTCTCCCCCACTTCACTCTCAGTCCATTTATCTCTTCATTTTCTCTCCTCTCATCTTCACTGTCTCTGATCCTCTCTTATCTCTTCACACTTCTCTCTTTCTTCTCTTTACGGGGGTTTAGGTTCTTCACTTCTTCCTACTGGACCTTTGGTTTTATGTCTGAGTAAAATCACAGGCTGATCTCAGGCTGATCACAGGCTGATCACAGACTGATCACAGGCTGATCACAGACTGATCACAGGCTGATCTCAGGCTGATCACAGGCTGATCACAGGCTGATCACAGGCTGATCACAGGCTGATCACAGCTGATCACAGACTGATCACAGGCTGATCACACAGGCTGATCACAGGCTGATCACAGGCTGATCACAGACTGATCACAGGCTGATCACAGGCTGATCACAAGCTGATCACAGACTGATCACAGGCTGATCACAGGCTGATCACAGGCTGATCACAGGCTGATCTCAGGCTGATCACAAGCTGATCACAAGCTGATCACAGACTGATCACAGACTGATCACAGACTGATCACAGGCTGATCACAAGCTGATCACAAGCTGATCACAGCTGATCACAGACTGATCACAGGCTGATCTCAGGCTGATCACAGGCTGATCTCAGGCTGATCACAAGCTGATGATGAAGAATGAGAGAGAGAGATGATGGAGGATGAGAGAGAGGGATGATGGAGGATGAGAGAGAGGGATGATGGAGGATGAGAGAGGGATGATGGAGGATGAGAGAGGGGATGATGGAGGATGAGAGAGGGGATGATGGAGGATGAGAGAGGGATGATGGAGGATGAGAGAGTTATATAAATGTAAATAAACAGGAGTCCTGGTTATCGGAGGAAAGTTGCAGAAGCTCTTATCTGCTGCTGGAGGACTGTTTTCCTGCTGTTGCTCCATCTGCTGGCTGTTACACCAGCCAACGCACACACACACACACACACACACACACACAACAACGCACACACACAAATATAAAAACATACAAACATCAGAATGTCCTGCATGACACAAAACAAACAGCACAGGTACACACAAGGGACAAACTAATGCATCTATGTTTGACATACAAGGACATACAAACATGACATCACACACACACCACACACACACACACAGAGGGTCCGTGTGGTTTTCTATGATTGCACTTGTTCTTTGCAAGCAGCTATGAACAAATATCTGTATGTGTGTGGGTCTGTGCGTCCGTGTGTTGTGTGTGTGTGTGGCGTGTGGCGTGTGTGTGTGTGTGTTGTCAGGGCCTGTTGCTGGTATCAAAGCTAAGATGATCATCACACATTATTTGTCATCTGGCTGAAGGAACATATAGTTTTACATTTAATTCAGCACACTGTGTGTGGTGTGTGTTGTGTGTGTGTGTGTGGGT